>NC_141879.1:456242238-456545268 GCF_056163025.1 Triticum urartu | reverse complement strand
CTAGACGGGCCACAGCCCCCGCACAGCCCCGTTGTTACCCTGATCCGTCGCTAAAACTAGTATAAATAACAACTGCTTGTTCCTAAAAAAAACTGCGCGACCTGCTCGGTCCGTGGTGTCAACCGCTCGTATTGTAATTCTCTCGTTTATTGAATACGTTGACAATGGCATGAGCCCCAGATGTCCAACCATTAGGAGGTACCATATTTTTGGGCTTGTAATATAGAGGCACTTGCTTGCGTACTTCCATGACGCTGGTGGGTCCCTACTGTCATCCTCTCCACCTACAGTCATCTCCTTGTTCCTCTCGGTTGTTGATGGCGTTGACAACGTAAGAGGGCGGCGCACCGCACACGGCGAGCGAACCAAGGCCGCAAGGCAGAGGACGATGGCGGGGCCGCAGACGGAACGAACAGGAGCCGTGGAAGATGCGCCGGTCCAGTCGCAGGTGGAGGGAAGTATGAGGGTTGACTGGTTCGGGTGCGGGTGCGTGTTGGGGCTGACGTCACCAGAGAATAACAGGACGTGTGGGGAAATAGAGAGAGGGACTGGCCAACGTTGGAGGGTACGTACGGTAGGGCGGCGGAGGTGCAGCCAGCCATGGGAGGCGGGATCAGGCGGAGCCGACGGGGTGGTTTGATTTGGGTGGCTGGAGGAAGAAGAAGACAAGAGTTAGAAGATACACGACAGATGTTGGATGTCAATCCAATGGCTGGTAGGCAGAATTGTTTGTTGACTGGCTAGTAAGTCGACACCATCTTGGATAGGCTATTTCCTCACGGGTCCCAAATGTCAGAATCCAAATCTGTCACGGCCATGTAGCCCTTCCTATGAAAATTTAAGTTTGTGGGTGCTGGTGGGGGCTAATCACTTGGCTTCTGTAATACACAATGAGCTCAAGCAGCCGGCGAGAGTGATGTTATTTCCCTTGGATGGGATTTGTTAGTTGTTACAATATTTCACTCTAAATTAAATGACTGGCAAGCCATTTGCCTTGCTTCAAAGAAAATATGACAGTCACAACCGAGTTGAAAAGGGCAAGAACATCTAACTCCAGCTTACAAACTGTACAAAAGCATGAGGGTTAATTGTTCATCAGGTTTACAAAAAAACCCAGGTTGAAAAGGGCAACAACATCTAACTCCAGCATTGTTTTTGGCAGTCACAGTCAAATGGATCGGTCAGGTCCATAGAATGAACATCCTGGGTCGTAAAATTTACTGGATTATGACCACAATATGTTGTAAATAGAACCCCGACACGTCCAGAAGCTCTTTTGCCCACCTGAAACTCCTTTTTTTGCTCTTCCACATACCCATCCGTCAAAACCATGCTGCTGATAAACTTAAGCCTGATGGACAATAGTAAACTCGCATTCAGCAGGAAGAATGTGACAAATCTAGTGTTTGCATGGTTGGCTACATATCGTTCTAGCGTTATTGTCTTCAATCGAATCTCATGAGAAGTGAGAAACTCCCGATGCTTACGAATCCACCGATTGGTTATAACTTTCTTACCCCGTCCTGCTGCCTAAATAGACATGAAGATTGAAAATAGTTAAGGTCTAAAGAAAGGAGTGTCGAAAGAGCAACAGCTGAACCGTTAATTCTAGTACACTATATGCGGGCTTCCAATGTGCGTGAAATTATCACCTTTATATACAACTTCTCCAGACATGGAAATCATTGCAGCAAGCCAATAATCTTGTTCAGATCAAAACTATTCATTTGGATATATAAGATATTGACATAATCCAGCACCATTGATAGGCCAACCATGGAGAAACTGTTCATTGAGCATAGAACATAATACTAGTACAAAATATGTACTCCAAGATGACATATAACTTATGCCCAGAAATTTAAAATGCAGCTTATGGTTACAAGTGTAGATGATAATGTAAAGTACCTAAAGAACTGTGGAACCAAACACCATATTGAAATGAGCACAGAGATCATGTATTACACCCAAGGTCTCCAGTTTAGGCGCAGAGAGGACGGTTATTTGCAATGGTGAATAACTAGAATCAATGATCAACCTTTGAAGTGAAGGGGCATCTTGGATGATGAGCTGCCTTCCGTCAAAACAAATTCCAATTCTTACAAGGTTAGGCGACTTTATTTGGAGACAACCGATTCTAACTGTGAAAACAAGCACCAAGCACTCCAGGGCAGGGCAACTGGAGTGGATGATGTTGTGCAATGAGGCCTCCGATATACGAACCCACACAAGTGAAAGTTTCTTCAGAAATGGGAGTCGAAGGTTTAGTACTAGATTGTCTGGTAGGTCGCACAGCATAAAGGTGGCGGTGTGGAGAGAGGAGGAAAACCGCGAGATGGACATCGGTGCTGAGGGCACAGGTAGCTGGCGTTCGGTATCTGGTAGGTGATTTCCAGGGGGATAGTAGAACTCAAGCAGCTGTAGTTCTGTGAATTCAGGGGATTTCGGCTAGGCGTCCACCATGCAGGGCATGATATGCTTGCTCAGGTAGCATGACGGGATGCACAGGCTTTGAACGGAGCCCTGGTGGGAGGATATGATGGCTCTGGGGATTTCAAAATCATTGAAGAGAGATAGCTGACGACAGTCGAGATTAAGGGGCACGACGCGCCATAGAGGGCGCCACCGAATTGAGAGGACTTGGGTGTGGCATTCGGGAGATCGCTGATGCGGTCCACCCGAGATTCTACAGGTTCCTGGGATCCGGTGGGGGCGGGGTCGCCGCTTCTCCCCGCGCTGCCAAGTGCGGGATCTACAACAGGCATCGCCGCTGGCAGGAGCCTCATCTTCTTGGCGCTGGGGTCAACCGACTCCATTTTCCTCGAGGGCGTCACGTCGGGCTCACGGATTTGAGCAGAGTAACGAATGACGAGCCTAGTTGTAGTGCGAGTGAAGAAGAAGGGGAGCTGGGGTTTTCTATAGTAGTGGGGAAGAAGGGGAGCTGGGGTTTTCTGTAGGAGTGAGGTGAGGAATTTGGGGGTACGAGTGGAGCGAGCTGACGTGAGGTGGGTGAGAGTGAGGAGGAAGAAGAACTCCCAGGTTTTTTGGGGGGCAGTGTGCTGGGTGTGGGTAGCGCCTCTCATTCAGTAAATATATGGACTTTTGAATTGATTTTGATATTTACTAGGGTGGATGGGCTGTTTTGTCTTGGGCCCAGAGAAACAGTTACTACTAGTACAGTGGAGACACTCTACAACTACACAGAAAAACAATTACTACTAGTATAGTGGATACAATACCGCTTCTGGCTCCTCCTAGGTCATCGAAACGTCTCCCTCTACTGAATGCCGTTATACTTTTGTTCACCGACATGCGGGCCATGCACAGCGCGGGCCCAAACGCCATCCACCAAATTAGAAGGCAGTATGCAGGCGGAGAGTCAACCCGGTCGTAGCGCGGCAATAACAAGCCATCGTATCACAAAACCCCACCTCCCCGCAGTCTAAGTTTGACGGACGAAGCAACCATCATTTCACTCTTCACTGAATCCCCTTCTTCCTCACCGTCTTCAAGAAAGGCAACACTCGCATCTGCCACTGTTCTTCTCTCCCAACGAAGGGAAGGTAAGCGGATCCGTGATGTTGGTATATTTTCATTTAGAGAAAAAAAGAACTTTTGCGAAGCAGTAACCGATCCTCACTCTCTTTTTTGTTTCATTGTCATTGCGATTGTGTTTTCCTTTCAGTGGTGTCCTAGTATTCGTCAGTTTCATGATGGACCAAGGAGAACAAGGAAAAGATCTGCCGATATTGGAGCAGACACAGGAGGCTGATCTCCATGACACAGAGAGCTCCACAAAGATGGAGGCAGCTACCGAGCCGACCCCAGATACGCTCACGGCCACTACTGAGATGGTCAATGCCCCGTTTGAGGTTACAACCCTCGTGGCACTGCAGGAGCAGTTTTCCCCCTTCGAGGATGTGTCCCCCCCACTGAGCTGCTCAAGGTGATTTTCTTATTTGCCGATCTCGATTGTGGTTTTTCATCTAAGTATGTGGTGATGAATAATGCAAAAATTTATTAGCTTCGATGCCACGCTATACATAGTGGTTTAAATAACTTGTGTTTCTTATACTGGAAAGTAATTCAGAATTTGTTTCTATTTCAATTAGAGCCCTGATGCAGAGAAGGATTGTGTGGTTGTACATGTCACTCGCTATGAGGCGGATGACCTGAATGTATGCACTGGGAAAACAGAGTTTTTAGGCTGTTGGATCCTAGAAGCCATTTGCGCTTATACCAATGAAGAGTTGTATTCCAGCCTCACTGTTGTCAGGCGTGTTTTCCAGGGTGTATTGAAGCACAAGAAGTTCAAAGCTACTCCTTCGTTTGTGAGGCATACTATTCTTGTCAAGCTTACACAGGAAGATGACGTGGCATGCCTCCACAAACAAGTTTATGAGTGGCAAGGCCACAAGGTTTTCTTCATGAAGGTTCACAGGATTGAGCTGCTGCCGGACGTCCTCGATGATGTTCATGGCAAGGTCTGTCTTGTGTCCAGCCCAAATTAGATCGAGGCATGAAATACTTGCCCCAGCTAGTGTTTAATAGTAGTTTGGATTCTGTCTAATTATCCGAACCTTGCATGTTATCGAGCCCTCTGGGGCTAGTACACTGTTTGAATCCATCTATGGGAACTGTTGCTACTTTTGTGTGCCCGTGAATCATCGTAATTGTTGCCAAAATAGATGCGTCCTCACTAGTTTTATCATACGATTAGTGTGTGTTTTGATGAAATAGAGTACTCGTTTGAGAACTGTGCGCCGACGTATACATAAGTACTTGTAAACACTGTTCGTGCTACCCCACTTGTAAGCAGTTGTGCAAAACACGGCACATTGGCTCAACTTGCTTCAATACTAGGCTATCGACTAGCTAACAATCAACAATCAGCTGTCTGACATATAAGCAACCATGTACTTGTTACAGTGGTTCATGCAGTTAACTAAGGCCACAATGTAAATTCCAAACGTTCACACGCTAGTCCAGCGTTCATGTGGAACACTCACATTAAACTCGGCTTCATAAAAAACTTGAAAAGCATAAGTTAAGCAATTTTATACATCTCAATGATTCATAGAACATAACAAACATATACTAGTTCACAGCAAAAGACAAAGTTGTGAGAAGGTTTACAAATCAGGAAAAAACAAGCAAGGCTTCTCTAAGCAAAGGGCCTCCCGGCAGGCTTAAATTTCCTGGAGTTCACTCTGGTGTTTTCTTGTTGCCACCATCTAGGGTTAGGTTCTCTCATTCCAGAATAACCAATTATAATTGTGTTCTCAGCTGGAATGCTGAACTGAACCATGTAGTGTACTGACCAGCTAAAACTCCTGTGCATTCCACTAAATTTAAGTAGCGCTATTTCCAGAAATAAGCAGACCACAATGCCTCTTGTTCGCGCACCTGTCCAAAAAAACCGCCATGCAGTCGTGCCAGCTAGTCCTCGGTCCATGGATGAACAGGTAGAAAGTGCATTTTGGACTAGGATGCAGTTATTTTCACTCGTCCCTGCACTGCAAATCAGGAAGTAAAACGTACGAATCAACTTCTTTTATATTGCGTTAGTCATTCTACCTAGTAACTACCAATGTAGGAATACCTGGAAGACGGGTAGTTAGACGATGGGAACTAGGGATAGCCATCTCATTTTGCGCAGTTCTACTAAAACTGAGGTGTGTGCTTTTGATTGCGCGGATAGAAACGATACGGAGACAGACATCCCAAAACGATATGGAGACAGACATCCCTGTTTGCGCAAATACGAAATACGGTTATTTACACAGTGACAGATATTTGCAGTGGCGTATGATTAACAACATCATCTATTGTGTTATAATTGGCACTAGATTGAGAGTATGAAAGTGTCCTTACGTAATTAGCATCACATCACATCAACACTGCCACTAGATTAACATACGGAAAAATAGCATTAGTATTACTGTCATGAGAGTAGCACATGGTCAGTAAATGTGCAATCAAATTTGTGTTGTTCCACTGGGATGAAGCAATGTTAGCGGTGTGAGATTTAAGTGGTGAGGCGGACGTGGTTGCCGAGAGCGGCAAACACTCAGGCAACATGTCTGCATTTGTCCCATTTTTTATCTCCTTGGTGACATTTTCCTATGTGAGCACTGGAAATCTAGACCTGCTCATTCTCATTTGTGTTGTCCCCCAACACCCATCACTTTCTTTCCTTTTGCAACCAAGAGATAGGTCCACTTCCCCCCACCCTTCGCCATCCACCATGCTTTCTTCGTCTTTTCAACCAAGAGACCGGTTGGGTAGCCAGTATCTACTACTTTCCCATGTTTCCTCTTAGAACCAAGTCCTAGATTCATACTACAACTTTCCCACTTTCTGCCCTGTTTGAACCAACTCTTAGAGTCGACTGTATGAACTAGCTTTACCTCTAAAAATAGTAAAAGTCTAGGTGGCTTTGGAACAACAGACGGAAGTATAAAAAGATCCACATGGAGCCAAGTGGGGAGCTGGGGAAGTAGAGCAAGGTAGGTTTCGAAGGGATATATACCTGAGGGTCTTCGGCATGTGGCAAAGACGGCATCGGGAGACCGCATCTTGGCCACAATACTGCAGGGAGGAAGAAGGGGTCGGAGGCCCTCCGGAGCCGGCGCTCTCTCGGAGAGAACGGCACGGCCGCCAATCGGGACGCGCGGGCAGCCGTTGGTCTCCTCCCTCGCCGACGATGACAGCGTGAATGATGCACCTACACCCCTGCCCCGGTCGAGGTTGTCCGGCCGGATTTGTGACCAGCCGTGAGCTGAGAGAGAGAGTCTGGCCACCTATGTCTTGCTTAGATCTGGAGAGCATGAGAGAGTGAACGAGAGGAACCCTAGTAAAGCAAGCGCTAAGGCTCCTGCTTATATATATAGTGGAGTGATTTTATTGTACCAGCTTCAAAAAAATGTGCTCCTACGTGTACCCGCGAGTGGGTGTGAGAGAACTAGTGCGTGCATGCAACGCTTCTCTTTGTGAGAGTATAATATACTATGCCCAAAGAACGTTCGTGACAAGAGTATAGTATAAGTGTGTGACGTGTGAGCTAAAATAAAATGTGCGCAACGTCTTTTGTTTTTTAGAAGTTCTGAGGGTAGGGCGTGAAGAGCACATATGTGTGTGACGTCTACCTGCAGATAGACGGTGGGTGAGGGAGTCCAGGATTAGGGGGTCTCCGGACAGCTGGACTATATCCTTTGGCCGGACTGTTAGACTATGAAGATACAAGATTGAAGACTTCGTCTCGTGTCCGGATGGGACTCTACTTGGCGTGGAAGGCAAGCTAGGTAGTACGGATATGGATATCTCCTCCTTTGTAACCGACCTTGTGTAACCCTAACCCTCTCCGGTGTCTATATAAATCGGAGGGTTTTAGTCCGTAGGACAACATACAATCATACCATAGGCTAGCTTTTAGGGTTTAGCCTCTCCGATCTCGTGGTAGATCAACTCTTGTAATACCCATATCATCAAGAATAAATCGAGCAGGACGTAGGGTTTTACCTCCATCAAGAGGGCCCGAACCTGGGTAAAACATCGTGTCCCCTGCCTCCTGTTACCATCCGCCTTAGACGCACAGTTCGGGACCCCCTACCCAAGATCCGCCGGTTTTGACACCGACATTGGTGCTTTCATTGAGAGTTCCTCTGCGTCATCGCCGTTAGGCTTGATGGCTCCTACGATCATCGATAGTGATGCAGTCCAGGGTGAGACTTTTCTCCCCGAATAGACCTTTGTATTCGGCGACTTCACACTGCGGGCCAACTCGCTTGGCCATCTGGAGCAGATCGAAAGCTACGCCCCTGGCCATCAGGTCAGGTTTGGAAGCTTACATGGCCGATATCCACAGAGACTTGATCTTCGACGGATTCGAGCCCCTGCCTTGTGTGCCACGCGGTCACAACGAGTACGATTTAGCTCTACCATCGGAGCGTATTCAGGAGATCGCACAGGCAGCCACTCTGAGCCTCAATTCGGAGCCAGTTGCACCATCCATGGATGGGTGGATAGACCGCGTCATGGAGGCCGTATCCTTAGTGGCGATCGAGCCAAATATCGACCTTACCCTTCATGAGAGCTGATGAGGATATCAATACCATTGTTACACTCACAGCCCCTGCTACTATACATACTGGACCAATTACTAGAGCTCGCGCACGCCAATTGAATTATCAGGTACTTTCGTTTCTTGGTAATGATTCTAATGTTCATGAGAATATGATGCTGCCTAAATTGGATACATTTGTCTTGCTTACAAATGAAGGGCCTAGCTTGGACAGGAAAGATGAACCTTGGAACAAGTTCAAGCGTGGAGATGATGGCATGCGCAAGGGGATCCAGAACGGAGTTACAAGTGATGATTTCAGGACTTTGAAGCCACCATAAGGAGTGCATGAAGCCTTGGACGAAATATACAAGATGCCACTTCATAAATTTCGTCCAGAGGCTATTTTAGGTGTTGCGTCACCTTATTATTGGGCTAGGCCCATGTATTTTCGAAATACTTAAGTATAGGCTGTTTTTAGAGTCCGTAAGTGTGGGGAAACAAGAGTTAGGGTTGGTTTCGGACCCCTCCTCCAAGGGCCACGAAATTCCCCCCTCTTCCTCCATATATACAGCCCTTAGGGCATCGTTTAGACTTTGGGTTCTGTTTAGACTAAAAGTTCGCCATAGCTGCAACTTCGCGTCCTTCGTTTGTGTCCAACGACCAGACCAAGATGTCACAGAACCCCACCTTCATTAATAAAGCTTTCCTCTTTTATTCGCAATATCCAGATTGCAATCTCAGTTTCTTGCTTGTTCTTCGTTTGCTCGCAGGAAATAGACCCTCGTGGTCAGGTTGATCGTGCTCTGGCGTGGTTAATAACCCTCGGAAGTTGGTTTAGCGATTGCTAAGGCACGACGTCTTCACACGTTCGTAGTCGGATCGTCAAAGTTGACTCCCACAGAAAACTATATCTATCTCATCGAAACATCAGGACACCTTTGCCTCTATCAAGTGGTATCAGATTTCTAGGTTGCTCGGTGAGATTTTACAGTTTTTCGTAGTTTAGATCGAGTCTGTTCTTCATACCTATAGTCCATGAAAAAGCCAAAAAAAATTAGGGTTAGTTCATCCTACCCGAACCAATCTGAGCCCTTGCATAATCTTTTCTGTATTTGCTTTGTTGAATTTGCGGTTGCATCATCGTGTCAAGTTGCTGGTCTTAGCGTCTAGTCCTTTAGAGTTTCGAGTTCTGTTCACAGGTTATCACGTCGCCGCTGCCATATACCACCACCACACCAACTTCATCGTCGCTGCCATATTCACCACCAAATATTCACCACCAATCTGAGTCCACATACACTACCACATATCCGCCGCCATCACGCTCCGAGTTCACCTACAACATATATCCACCACCAGTCCGATTTCCACCAGATTCATCGCCGCCACCAGTATGAGATTCCACCAGATTCATCTCCGCCACCTGTCCTAGTCCGACTCCAGTAATTGTTGCTTTATTTTCGATTTCTAGATCACGCGATACTCCGAGTCATGACAGAGTAGGACTCCCCAACTTTCGAGCCATCCGCAGAAAAAAATAGTTCCAAAGTCAAAAAAAACTAAGTCTGGAAAATTCTGGCTAGGCAGTTTTTAGGACATTTGTAGACTTTTTTGAAAAAAAATTGTTGCGAAGCAAAAAAAAGTGAAAAAAAAATTAAGAGTGTGCTCGTCCCTTGTTTACGTGCAGCGCCGTGTTTTCGTTAGTGTTCTAGGCTCGCGTCTCTAGTACGGTCTAGCCTAGGACCAGCACAGTACAGTCGTTGAGCGTTTATTCAACTTTGCATATCTGAATTGATTATTGCTGACCCCTTTTGCTACCATATTATAAGCCTTCCCAGCTCCACATACATGTACGTCGTGCGTTTGAGTCTCCCTGGTAATCGCTCTATCCAAGCTTTGAGAGTTTTGACTACAACGGTTGCTGATCACCGCCTGCTGCTTGGTAAGAACTGGTAAGAATTTGAGATTCGCTTGACGGATTTGTGACTGTCCACCACTTACTAGTAGTCTGTAGGATCATATTCTTGTGTGTTTCTATTGCTGCTAACCATGGCAGGATCACAAGCCAACGAGACTGACTGGGAGAACATGACGAACAAAGAGTTACATGATAAGTTTCAGCAAATGATGAGTGGACAGGTGGAAGATGTGCTAAACAGATTTGAAGAGGCCATGGAGAAGATAGATGGCATTGAAAAGGCGTTCGAAACAAAGCTCGATAACAAGTTTAATGAATTGCTCGCGTGTCTTCTACCGCCCGCTGCACCTGTCGCACCTCTACAACCACAACAACATTGTCTTCCAAATCAAGTGGGACGAGCACAACGCGTTCCCATTGAGCCTGGTCAAACTTCTAGTGCTGCTATACCTACTGTTGGTGCTTCTGTCGCTCCTGCTGCTACTGCAGAGGTGGAGGACCATTACGAGGATGAGGTTGATCAAAATCAGAACTACGTGCAACCACCAGCACCACCACCACCAGGTCGTCCTCATGCATATCATCGCAACGGTAGGGCTGCACCACCACCTGAGGTACATGACCATCTTCCTAAACTAAAATTGAATATTTCACCATTTGAGGGTAGATATGTTCCTGATATATATCTTACTTGGGAGTTAGAAACTGAACAACGATTTACATGTTTACAATATCCTGAGGAGAGATGTGTTCCTGCTGCTGTTTGTGCTTTCGCTAGCTTTGCAAGTGTTTGGTGGTCTGAACATTGTAGATTATATCCTATTCCAGCTACTTGGGCTGCTTTGAAAACTGCTATGCGTACTCGTTGGGTTCCACCATATTATCAACGTGAATTACTTCAAAAATTGCAGCGCTTAAGACAAGGAAATTTTTTTGTAGAAGAATATTATCAGGAATTACAGACTGGCATGATTAGATGTGGTATTGTTGAGGAGAATGAAGCTATGCTTGCACGTTTTATGGGTGGATTAAATAGAGAGATTCAGACCATTCTAGAGTATAAGGAGTATACTAATATCACTCGTTTATTCCATCTTGCTTGTAAAGCTGAACGTGAAGTGCAGGATCGACAAGCATTGGCGCACACTAACTTTTCTGCAGGTCGATCTTCATCATGGACACCACATGGATCCTCTACTTCCACTCCACCAGCACCTCCATCAGGTGCCACCTCCAGCCGTGATACAAGAAAGCAGGCACAACAACCACTATCTGCCAAGAGCACACCTGCCAGACCTGCGAAGAGCTCTTCTTCTTCCATGGCATCAACAGGGCACACAAGTGATATTATTTGTCGTCGTTGTAAGGGAAGAGGACATTTTGCGAGAGAATGCCAATCTCAGCGTGTGATGATTGTTACTGAGGATGGTGAGTATGAGTCCGCTAGTGACTATGATGAGGAGACTTTGGCTCTTATTACACATGAAGAGCACAGAGGAGAGGATTCTGATCATGAGACGCAACACATGGCTGCTGAAGATGCTGACAGGTATGAATGTTTAGTTGCTCAACGTGTTTTGAGTGTGCAGGTTACACAAGCTGAGCAAAATCAGAGGCATAATTTGTTCCATACAAAGGGAGTTGTGAAGGAACGTTCTGTTCGCGTCATCATAGATGGAGGGAGCTGCAACAACTTGGCTAGCATGGAGATGGTGGAGAAGCTATCTCTCACCACAAGACCACATCCACATCCTTACTACATCCAATGGTTCAACAACAGCGGCAAGGTTAAGGTAACACGTACTGTTCGTGTGCATTTTAGTATCTCTACATATGCTGATTATGTTGATTGTGATGTGGTACCTATGCAAGCATGTTCCTTATTACTTGGTAGACCATGGCAATTTGATAAAAATTATGTACACCATGGTAGAAACAATCAGTATACTCTTGTTCATAAGGATAAAAATATTATTTTGCTTCCTATGACTCCTAAATCCATTTTGAAAGATGATATTAATAGAGCTAATAAAGCAAAACAGGAGAAAAATAAGAGTGAAAATCAGATTGTGGCAAAAGAATTTGAGCAACAAATAAAACCTAATAATAAACCATCTAGTGTTGCTTCTGAAATTAAATTGAAAAGTGCATGTTTACTTGCCACAAAATATGATATTGATGATCTAGATTTCAGCAAATCTGTTTTCTATGCTTTTGTGTGCAAAGAGGCATTATTTTCATTCGAGGACGTGTCTTCCTCTTTGCCTCCTGCTGTCACTAACATTTTGCAGGAGTTCGCCGACGTCTTTCCAGAAGATGTGCCACCGGGATTACCACATATTCGAGGGATTGGGCATCAAATTGACTTAATTCCCGGTGCATCATTACCCAACCGTGCACCATACCGTACCAATCCAGAGGAGACGAAGGAGATTATGCGTCAAGTACAAGAACTGCTCGACAAAGGTTATATATGCGAATCCCTTAGTCCTTGTGTTGTTCCTATCATTTTAGTGCCGAAAAGGATGGTACGTCGCGTATGTGCGTTGATTGTAGAGGAATTAATAATATTACTATTTGTTATCGTCATCCTATTCCTAGGCTAGATGATATGCTTGATGAATTGAGTGGCTCTACAATATTCTCCAAAGTTGATTTGCATAGTGGATACCATCAAATTCGTATGAAATTGGGAGATGAATGGAAAACAACATTTAAAACTAAGTTTGGATTATATGAGTGGTTAGTCATGCCTTTTGGGTTAACTAATGCACCTAGTACTTTCATGAGGTTAATGAACGAAGTTTTACGTGCTTTCATTGGACGATTTGTGGTAGTTTACTTTGATGACATATTGATTTATAGCAAATCTTTGGAGGAACATTTGGAACATTTACGTGCTGTTTTTATTGCTCTACGTGATGCACATTTGTTTGGTAACCTTGGAAAGTGCACCTTTTGCACAGACCGAGTATCTTTTCTTGGCTATGTTGTTACTCCAGAGGGAATTGAAGTTGATAAAGCCAAGATTGAAGTTATTGAGAGTTGGCCGCAGCCCAAAATGGTCACACAAGTGAGGAGTTTCCTTGGCCTCGCTGGTTTCTATAGGCGTTTTGTGAGAGATTTTAGCACCATTGCTGCACCTCTCAACGAGCTTACAAAGAAGGATGTGCCTTTTGTTTGGGGTACCGCATAGGAAGAAGCCTCCATGGTATTGAAAGATAAGTTGACACATGCTCCTTTACTCCAACTTCCTGATTTTAATAAGACTTTTGAGCTTGAATGTGATGCTAGTGGAATTGGATTAGGAGGTGTGTTATTACAAGATGGCAAACCTGTTGCATACTTTTCTGAAAAATTGAGTGGGCCTAGTCTAAACTATTCTACTTATGATAAAGAATTATATGCTCTTGTTCGGACCTTAGAAACATGTCAACATTATTTATGGCCCAAGGAATTTGTTATACATTCTGATCATGAATCATTGAAACACATTAAAAGTCAAGCAAAACTGAACCGTAGACATGCTAAATGGGTTGAATTCATTGAGACTTTCCCTTATGTCATTAAACACAAGAAGGGTAAAGAAAATGTTATTGCTGATGCATTGTCTCATCGTTATACTATGCTTTCACAACTTGACTTTAAAATATTTGGTTTGGAGACCATCAAAGATCAATATATGCATGATGCTGAATTTAAAGATGTATTGCAGAATTGTAAGGAAGGGATAACTTGGAACAAGTTCGTTATTAACGATGGATTTGTGTTTCGTGCTAACAAGCTATGCATTCCAGCTAGCTCCATTCGTCTTTTGTTGTTGCAGGAGGCGCATGGAGGAGGATTAATGGGACACTTTGGCATCAAGAAGACAGAGGATATACTTGCTACAAATTTCTTTTGGCCAAAGATGAGACAGGATGTTGAGCGTTTTGTTGCTCGCTGCACTACATGTCAAAAAGCTAAGTCACGACTTAATCCTCATGGTTTATATATGCCTTTGCCTGTACCTAGTGTTCCTTGGGAGGATATATCTATGGACTTTGTTTTAGGTTTACGTCGAACAAAGAAGGGGAGGGATAGCATATTTGTTGTCGTGGATAGGTTCTCGAAAATGGCACACTTTATACCATGTCATAAAAGCGATGATGTTGTTAATGTTGCTGATTTGTTCTTTCATGAAATTATTCGCTTGCATGGTGTGCCAAGTACTATTGTTTCAGATCATGATACTAAATTTCTTAGCCACTTTTGGAGATGTTTATGGGCTAAGTTGGGGACTAAGCTGCTTTTTAGCACTACTTGTCACCCCCAAACTGATGGACAAACTGAAGTAGTTAATAGAACATTGTCTACTATGCTTAGGGCTGTTTTGAAGAATAACAAGAAAATGTGGGAAGAATGCTTGCCTCATATTGAATTTGCTTAAAATCGTTCATTGCATTCTACTACTAAGATGTGCCCTTTTGAAATTGTGTATGGTTTCCTACTTCATGCACCTATTGATTTGTTGCCTCTTCCATCTTTGGAGAAGGTTAATTTTGATGCTAAAGAACGTGCTGAATTGATTTTAAAAATGCATGAGTTAACTAAGGAAAACATTGAGTGTATGAATGCTAAATATAAACTTGCTAGAGATAAGGGTAGAAAACATGTTGTGTTTGCACCTGGAGATCTTGTTTGGTTACATTTGCGTAAGGATAGATTTCCTAATTTGCGCAAATCAAAGCTAATGCCATGTGCTGATGGTCCTTTTAGGGTGTTAGAGAAAATAAATGATAATGCATATAAACTTGAGCTACCTGCATATTTTGGGGTTAGTCCCACTTTTAACATTGCAGATTTGAAGCCTTATTTGGGTGAGGACGATGAACTTTCGTCGAGGACGACTTCATTTCAGGAAGGGGAGGATGATGAGGACATCAATACCATTGTTACACCCACAAACCCTGCTGCTATACAAACTGGACCAATTACTAGAGCTCGCGCATGCCAATTGAATTATCAGGTACTTTCGTTTCTTGGTAACGATTCTAATGTTCATGAGAATATGATGCTGCCTAAATTGGATACGTTTGTCTTGCTTACAAATGAAGGGCCTAGCTTGGACAAGAAAGATGAACATTGGAACAAGTTCAAGCGTGGAGATGATGGCATGCGCAAGGGGATCCAGAACGGAGTTACAAGTGATGATTTCAGGACTTTGAAGCCACCATAAGGAGTGCATGAAGCCTTGGACGAAATATACAAGATGCCACTTCATAAATTTCGTCCAGAGGCTATTTTAGGTGCTGCATCACCTTATTATTGGGCCAGGCCCATGTATTTTCGGAATACTTAAGTATAGGCTGTTTTTAGAGTCCCTATGTGTGGGGAAACAAGAGTTAGGGTTGGTTTGGGACCCCTCCTCCAAGGGCCACGAAATCCCCCCCTCTTCCTCCATATATACATCCCTTAGGGCGTCGTTTAGACTTTGGGTTTTGTTTAGACTAAAAGTTCGCCATAGCTACAACTTCGCGTCCTTCGTTTGTGCCCAACGACCAGACCAAGACGTCACAGAACCCCACCTTCATTAATAAAGCTTTCCTCTTTTATTCGCAATATCCAGATTGCAATCTCAGTTTCTTGCTTGTTCTTCGTTTGCTTGCAGGAAATAGACCCTCGTGGTCAGGTTGATCGTGCTCTGGCGTGGTCAATAACCCTCGGAAGTTGGTTTAGCAATTGCTAAGGTGCGACGTCTTCGCACGTTCGTAGTCGGATCATCAAAGTCGACTCCCACAGAAAACGATATCTATCTCATCGAAACATTGGGACACCTTTGCCTCTATCAAGAGCTATGTTGCCAAACTGCCGGATCCTTCCCCGGTCACGGACTCCGAACCACCTGCGCCCGTGCCTATCAAATCCGACTGGGCGCCAGTCATGGAGTTCACCTCCGCGGATATCTTTCAGCACTCGCCCTTCGGCGACATACTGAATTCATTAAAGTCTTTCTCCTTGTCAGGAGAGTCCTGGCCGAACTATGTTCGGCAGGATTGGGATGCGGACGACGAAGAAATTCGCTGCCCACCCACCACTCACTTAGTAGCCACTGTCGATGACTTAACCAACATGCTTGACTTCGACTTCAAAGACATCGATGGTATGGACGATGATGCAGAAGACGAACAGGAACCACTGCCCACAGGGCACCGGACGCCCACTTCATCACATGACGTATACATGGTGGACACACCAAAAGAAAATGACGACGAGGAACGGAAGAACGCAACGAAGCGTTGTCCCCTCGAGAAGCAGTCAAAGCGGCGGTGTAAGCACCGCTCCAAATCCCGCCTCGGCAGAAACAACGATCATATAGACCTAGTGTTAGAGCAGGGTGAACCATCGCCGGACCACGGCAACACGGAGAATCAAACCGAACAACCCGACTCTGTCAAAGATAATAGTCTGGACGACATCACACTGGACAGACACCCAGAGCAACAGAATGCCCGTCAAAGGCTTGTTGCCACCGTGAGGAGTCTAAAAAAGCAGAAGCAAAGGCTCAAGGCTGCGCAAGACACACTCAGAATCAGATGGAGTAAAGCACTCAACACAGCAGCGAAGTACGGCGGTAATCGCCCCACCAAGAGCTACCCGAAGCGGAAGTTGTTACCTGAATTCGATGAGGAGGCCTTAGATCCCCCGCAACCGAAAATTAAAACGGCCATCTGGCCGGATAGACGACCTCACGGCCAACATAGAGCGGCAATCAACGCCACACATAAGCCCATACGCGATCCACGCGAGGGCTCGCATCAAAAGGACGGTGCAACCAGATCCATCTATGTACCACGCAAGCGCGCTCCAGCACACGATGCAACACAACAAACATCCGAACAACGTGGTACACCCAGATACAGGGGTGCCGCACACCCCCTATGTTTCACCGACGAGGTGCTGGACCATGAATTTCCAGAGGGATTCAAACCCGTAAACATAGAGGCATACGACAGAACAACAGACCCTGGGGTCTGGATTGAGGACTATATCCTCCATATCCATATGGCTCGAGGAGATGATCTCCACGCCATTAAGTATTTACCCCTCAAACTCAAAGGGCCAGCTCGGCACTGGCTTAAAAGCCTCCCCGAAAGCTCCATTGGAAGCTGGGAAGAGCTCGAAGATGCTTTTCGGTCAAATTTTCAAGGGACTTATGTCCGACCTCCGGATGCGGATGATTTAAGTCATATAACTCAACAGCCCGGAGAGTCAGTCCGAAAGCTTTGGAACAGGTTTCTTACTAAAAAGAACCAAATAGTCGACTGTCCGGACGCCGAAGCCTTGGCAGCTTTTAAACACAGCGTCCGAGACAAATGGCTTGCCAGACACCTCGGCCAAGAAAAACAATGGCAGCATTAGCAAGCCTCATGACCCGCTTTTGCGCGGGCGAGGACAGCTGGCTAGCCCGATGCAGCACCAGTGACCCAAGTACATTCGAAGTTAGAGATGGAAACGGGAAATCACGACGCAACAAAAATAACAAGCGCCGGAATAAAGAAGACAGCCCGAAGAGCACGGCGGTAAACGCCGGATTCAGAAGCTCTCAGCCAAGTCAGCAAAAGCCGCCCTCTAAAGGCGCCAGAGATGAACTATCCAGCCTAAACAAAATTCTGGACCAAATATGTCAGATCCATAGCACCCCAATAAACCTGCAAATCATACCCACGGAGAATATTGGGTCTTCAAGCAGTCCGGCAAGCTCAACGCCGAACATAAGGGGCAGGATACACCAAGCGAAGACGAGGATGAGCCTCGCAACCAAAGCACTGGGGAACAGAAGAAATTTCCACCAGAAGTCAAAACAGTAAACGTGTTACACGTGATAAAGGGGAGAAGCAAAGCGGCACTCCCAGATAAACATGCCCAAGGGCCTATCACCGCGGAGTTCTGCCACTGGCTGTCTCAACCAATCACCTTCGACTATCAGGATTACTCAGCAAGTATCTGGAGCACAGGATGGGCTGCCTTGGTATTAGATCCAATAATTGACGGATACCACTTCACACGAGTCCTGATGGACGGCGGCAGCAGTCTAAACCTGATATATCAGGACACAATCCACAAAATGGCGATAGACCCAACGAAAATTTGCCACAGCAATACTACCTTTAAAGGAGTAACACCAGGCCCAAGAGCTCATTGCACGGGCTCCCTGCTACTAAAGGTTATATTCGGCTTCCCCGATAACTCCCGTAGCGAAAATTTAACCTTCCACATTGCGCCATTCCAAAGTGGCTATCAAGCACTACTTGGACGCGAAGCTTTCGCTCGCTTTAATGCAATACCACATTATGCTTCCCTCACGCTTAAAATGCCCGGTCCACGTGGCATCATTACAGTAAATGGAAATATTGAGCGATCCCTGCGCGCCGAAGAGAGTGCGGCTGCCTTGGCAGCCGCACACTAAAATGGCCTCACCAACTAAAGCACTCGATAGGTCATCAAGATTACGGACATGGTTAGACGAGTCCGACGCAGCTATATGTACTTCATACAGGTTTGATGGCCACACCCCTATTACAAATACAAGGGGCTCAACGCGCGCAGACAAGTGGCAATTTTTACTCATCTTGAATTGTACATGGTTTCTTTAAACCTACCTTTTTGCACGACAACTTTTCACCTAAGTTCCTCTCTTTAACAGATGACCATCGTGCTACACCCGTCCAGGATACGGTACAATGGAGACACAGGCGCAGACGTGCAGCAGGGACCCGTTCTAAGGATTCTTTTTAGATTAAGACCCTGCGTCAACCTTTTTTACTGTCTCTTGTTGATACACATCCCTCGGATTCTCAGTACCATTGAGAAGGATGCTGACGTCTTGGCATGTGGCCATGTCAGAACAATGCATGTACCTGGACACCAGGGGCTTCTTACAAAGGGCACTGTTTAGGCCCGATTTATACCATAATGACCGAATACCTTAGGGAGTGTTCGACGTCGCGAGTTCGTTCCTATATGCATCAGCTCCGAATCATGTCTTTGGTCAAATGTTGGGTTTGCCCGGCTCCTGTGTTTTGCTGCCTTACGTTCCGCTCTATCGGCTAAGGCGGCACCAGGAGAACTACTGCGATTGTGCCCCGGTTCATCCGGACGAGCACCTCAGTAGAGAAAGCCGAAAACTGACTGTCATGATATAGCGTGAGACTGGTCAACCACTCGATGACCTATCGGAATGTTAGAATTCCTCCGCCTTAACGAAGGGCTGTTTCCCGGCCAGGCATGTACGCACCCCGAATTTGGGAGGGTGCGGAGTCACCAGGGGCTATATAGTAGCCCAACTGTCAAACTCCTATGGCTAAGTGAAAGTGTTAAAGCATTATAGTCCGGTTGCCTAGTTCGCTGCACCATCACCTCCTTATTAGGAACAAGACGTTGGATTAAGTGTGAATACGCGTCTTCTGTGAACACCCCCACATTATATGCATGGGGGCTGAAGCCGACGACTGCAATCTTTCAGGTTATACACATGTATACATAAACGGCCGCACAGGAGGCATCATATTACTTTCGGGCAAAAGTATAAATACAACCTTGATAAATTTAATAAAAACATTGTTTTTACAATGGGAATACATGTCACTCAAACATAATATTCTTCGAGCACTGGGCCTCTATCAAACGAGCACCCTCAAGAACTTCTTCAAAATAGTGCTCGGCAGCCACTCGGCCTATGGCCGAACCCTGCGCCGCAACAGTGGTAGCATCCATCTCCGCCCAGTATGCTTTGACACGGGCAAGGGCCATCCGCGAGCCTTCTATGCACGTCGACCTCTTCATCGCATTTATGCGCGGCACTGCACCAAGGAACTGCTGCACCAAGCTGAAATAGCTGTTCGGCTTTGGCTTTTCCAGCCACAGATGATCTACGACAGACCTCATGGCAAGTCCGGACAATCTATTGAGTTCGGCCCATTCGGCAAGCTGATGAGTAAGTGGAAGCGGACGCTCTGGAACGTTAAACTACAACCAGAATAGCTTGTCCACTTCACGATCTGTTTGATCTCGGAAGTATTCGGCCACATCGACAACACTCGCCGTCAAATCCAGATATGCGTCTGCCGAACTCCACAGCCGATCCAGAGGGGCATACCACGGATCTCCGAACTTCCTCCGCAGCAAAAAGGGCTTCCCAACCACAATATCACCAGCTTCACGCAGCTCTTCCTTCTTTGCCCTCATGGCAGAGCGGGTGTCTTTGGCCGCCATCGTGGCCTTTTCGAGGTCCATCGCCTTCGCTCGGTTCTCTTCTTCAAGGAACTGGCAACGGTCGGCAGTGTCTTTTAACTTTATAGCCATCTTGGCCATTTTGTCTTTGCTCTCGCAATGTGCAGCCTTTTCGGCTCTTAACTCTTCGGCCGCCTTTAAAGCGGCCACATTACTAATTCTTGCTTGTTCCTTTGCTCGGGCAAGTTCTGCCCGAAGGGTCTCCATGGTGGCAGCTCCATCTGCAGTCACAACATATTAAACATACTGGCGTTACGCTGCTCTTCCTATGTGACATTCACCAGAAAACATCACTTACCATGTGCCTCGTCAAGCCGCTTGTTAACAAGCTCGATGTCGGCATCTGCCGCGTCCAGTTGCCGCTTTAGTTCGGCAAACTCATTAGTCCGGCTAGCCACCGGAGCTTCAACCACCTGCACATGAAGGCGGTTTGGTTATTACTTGGGACTACAATCCTCTGTTCGCCGCCGTTCTCGACGATAACCAGAGTCTCAGGGGCTACTATCTACACAGGGCACACCTAAAAATGTGCGGTACTATCAAAAAGTATATCATTTCACGTACCTCAAAGCCCGTCAGTAGACTCATAAAGGCTTCATGCAACCCGCTTTCGGTGGACGAAATTCTTTCCATCACCGTACCCATCAACATACAGTGTTCTTCTGAGATGGCCGCTTGCTCCAACAGCTCCCTCAGTACGTCCGACCGCATACCAGACGGTGCCGGACCCTTCTGTTTGCTCTCTTCAAGAGCTTGATACTGGGGACTTCGGGTGACCATAGGATTATCTCCTGGCCTCACCGGACCCGGGGAGGCCCTCCGAGACGACACTTCAAGGTCGCCCGCTTCTTGAGCGGAGGAGTCCGGGGGAGGCGTTTCGCTCTCCATCATCTCTGGAAGAAGATCCCCCGAAGAGGAGCTCTGCTGAGAAGGGCTGAGATCCAAACTGCAAGATAAATGCTTCGGTTATTTTCCTTGGAATAAAGGTAGAATATCTTTACTATCAAGTATTTTTTGATAACTTACAGCTCGTTAGAGGGCTGATCTCCGCACGGACGTTGTGTGGCAAGAGCACCCTCCGGGGCCGGACCCTTTGGTGGAGATTTCTTCTCCCGTTTGGAAGCCTTGGCTTTCGGATCATTAGAGGCGGTCCTCTTCCTTCCCCGGGGCAAGAGAATGTCGGATTCTTCCCCTTTGTTATCCTCCCTCGCGGAGGCGCTCATTCCCTCGGTTGGAATTGGTAGCGGTGGGGGCCCGCTTTCGCCCTCATTATTCCCCCCTTTATCTTCCTTTGAGGGCTCCGAGCAAGGTGCTAGCTCGAGCATCTTTTCCAATACCGGATTGTCCAAACCCTTAGGAAGGGGGGCCGAACACCGAATCATCTTCGCCTTTGCTATCCAGTCCTGGTCAAAGAGCAATGTCTCAGAATGACGTCATGATAAATGAAAGATGATGTGTTCGGCTAGAGGATTACTTACTTGGTCGGTGGTGCGGTTGCTGCTCAGGCCCACGTCCTCGGTAGTATCCGGACACTCTATTTGGGGTCCAAAGAATGATTTATACATCTCCTTGTGTGTCAGGCCGAGGAAATTCTGAATAGTGCGTGGTCCTTCTGGGTTGAACTCCCACATGCGGAGGGGCCGGCGTTTGCAAGGCTGGACTCGACGAACCAGCATGACTTGCACCACCGTAACCAGACTTAAATCTCCTTCGAAGAGATCTTGAATGCGGCTCTGCAGTATAGGCACGTCCTTGGCTGGACCCCAGCTCAGCCCTCTGCTAATCCATGACATTAGTTGTGGTGGAGGGCCCGAGCGGAAAGCGGGGGGAGCCACCCACTTGGCACTTCTGGGAGCTGTGATGTAAAACCACTCTCGTTGCCATAATCTAGACACCTCTGGAAAGGAACCCTTTGGCCATGGAGCTCCAGCGATCTTGCTTATTAATGCGCCTCCGCACACTACATGCTGCCCCTCGGCCATCTTCGGCTTCACGTCAAAGGTCTTGAGCCACGGGCCGAAGTGAGGGGTAATGCGGAGGAAGGCCTCACATACGACAATAAATGTCGAGATGTGGAAATCTAGCCCGTAATAGAACATCAAACCCCAAACAAAGGGATCCAGAGTGAGGCCTAGACCTCAAAGGAAGTGGGAGACGAACACAACGTTCTCGTTGGGTTCGGGAGTAGGGACGACCTGCCCTCGGGCAGGCAGCCGATGCGAAACCTCGGCGGTCAGGTATCTGGCCTCCCTCAACTTCTTGATATCCTCTTCCGTAACGGAGGAGGGCATCCACCGGCCTTGAAGGCTAGATCCGGACATGATTAAAGGTCCGAAGCACCTGACCTGGGCTTTGGGTGTTAGAACTCGAGGCGGGGGACGGATTCGATTGAGCACGGGAGGGAAAAAAGTAAAAGCCTTGTCCCTTTATAAAGAGGGTGAATATCAAGCGTCCTCCTAGTGGCCGTTTGGGACTTGCCTAAAATCTAGGAGTCCTAGGCACGGTTGGGTTACCCATGACCATATTGATGAGAATCCCGTAATTAGGGGAACACGATCTCTGCTTTGACAAGACGTGTTAATAAACTGCCTCGCGTTATGTGTGGAGCTGGTTGAAGAAAAACGGTTCGAATAAAATCACCGCGCCATGGCCTAATGTCATGTTACCAAAGCGTGTCAGCAGATTAAGATTTGTGGGAATATTATTCTCTCTACGGTGGTATGTGGAATTTGTTTTGCTGGGTCGGACACTATCCTTGTATTCAAATTCTTCCGTGATGTATTCGGAGGAGGAACCCTCCTTGCAATGCCGAAGACAATACTGCGCGCCGCGATCATCGTCATTGAAGCCTGGTTTAGGGGCTACTGAGGGAGTCCAGGATTAGGGGGTCTGCGGACAGCCGGACTATATCCTTTGGCCGGACTGTTAGACTATGAAGATACAAGATTGAAGACTTCGTCTCGTGTCTGGATGGGACTCTATTTGGCGTGGAAGGCAAGCTAGGCAGTACGGATATGGATATCTCCTCCTTTGTAACCGACCTTGTGTAACCCTAACCCTCTCCGGTGTCTATATAAATCGGAGGGTTTTAGTCCGTAGGACAACATACAATCATACCATAGGCTAGCTTTTAGGGTTTAGCCTCTCCTATCTCGTGGTAGATCAACTCTTGTAATACCCATATCATCAAGAATAAATCGAGCAGGACGTAGGGTTTTACCTCCATCAAGAGGGCCCGAACCTGAGTAAAACATCGTGTCCCCTGCCTCCTATTACCATCCGTCTTAGACGCACAGTTCGGGACCCCCTACCCGAGATCCTCCGGTTTTGACACCGACAGTGGGTGCGAGAGGACTCGGGAGGGTGCGTGTGCGTGAGAGAGAGGGGGCACGTATGAATGCAATGCATGTGTCCATAAATCATTATCCGACAAATGTTCGCCACAAGCCTTTTTCGGACAAACGTCGTAAGAATCGTTAGATCGGCATCCGACAGTGTCAGTTTTGCCATGTCATTTAACAGAACAGCCACTCCTCCTACACAAAAATCTTCCACGTGAGTGTTAGCAAATGCTGTATGCTCCCTCCGTTCCAAAATGCAGTGCATATAGATTTATTGAAAATTCGAGCCTTGCAAACTTTTACCGAGTTTTCATGTACCAAATTGCACATGTAGAATACCCTGTATATATCATTTCGTTCATCTTCGAGAGGTAACTATAAAGATGGGGGAGGAGTCTATAAAGAAAGACCATCGTATCACCTGCAGCAATTTCAACCATCCTTTGGTGTGGAGGAATATCATCGGAACTCTATATGATATGATTTTTATAGGATTTTTTCCTTTAGAGCCAATTGGTTCATAGGAATAGATTCATATACTCCACATTTCAAAGGAAATAAACATGATATCATTTCTATAGCTTTAGAGCCACTTGGTTCATTTGAATGGATTCCTATACTCCCATAATTTCAAAGGAAAATTAACATTAGCGTATATTCAATAGAAAAGTTCCTATGATATGAACCAAATTATATATCTTTTCTAATCCCTCCTCATAGGAGTTGAGATACATGTCATCTCTAGATTCAATAGAAAAGTTCCTATGATGTCAACCAAATGACATCTCTTTTCCAATCCCTACTCATAGGAACTGAGATACTCCATGTCATCTCTTTCCCTGCAACTTCCATGTATACATCTTCTATTCCTAATTCTGGTCTGACCTATGCCAGCTTCCATGTGTGCATCATGTTTAAATTCAAATGAAATTTGAATTGAGGAATTTTCAAAGCCACAGAAAACCCCTAAAAATAACCAACATTTAAATCTCATCAAATGAGTCCAAGAAAATGTTCCTGTTATTCTGTGAAAATATTGGCATGAGGTGAAATACAAACCTATATTTTTGGAGTCACAGAAATAAGTTATTTGGGCCTTTGATTTAAATCAATAATATATTTGGGTTGGAATTATTTCTGTTATATAAGAAATAATGTCCAAATAATCCTAAACTGAAATGTCCCATGTTGGGTTTATTCCATACAGTGAGCATGAGCAGTTTGGTGATTTTTGGAAGTGCCTAGGTATTTTTAGAAAAGCCACAAACTTGTAGAAATATTAGAAAACAAAACAAAATTAAAGCAGAGAGAGAGAGAAAGCAAACCTGGCGGCCCAGCTGTGACCCAGCACTGTTGGCCCAGCCCACCTCCTTCCCTTGTCTTCTTCCAGCTGCTGCCAGGAGGACGCCGGGCGTGTGCTCGCCGCGCGCGCGCCACCTCCACCCTGCTCTGGCCACCTCCTGCTTCCCCGGCCCCTTCTAGCGACGCCATGGAGATGCCCCGAAGCCCCTGTCCCCTCTCCCTCACTCGCCGCTCTCTCTCCCCTCCCCCGGCTCCCTCCCTTTAGCTCACCTGAGCAAAGCCGTCGCCGCCGACCAACGCTCGCGCGGCCACAGCCACCCCCTTGCTCCCCTGACGCATCCGAGAGCTCTGCCACGTAGTCCTCATCTTCTTCACCGAGTCACAGGAGCTGGGTCGCCTTGTGATGCCGCCAACATCATCTTCTTCCTCCCCGGTCACCGGAGATCCCGCTTGCCGCCCCGACTGCTCCGGACCGTCTCCGACCTCGCTGACCTCCTCGTCCGACTCGCCGTGAGCCTCTGACCCTGCCCATCCCTCTCTTCTTCCCCGTAGGCCGCCGTAGCCACCAGACTGCCTACGCCTGAACCCGCCGCTGCCTGCGCTCACTGCCAACGCAACTCCGGCGACCAAATGGTCCTCCCGACGCGCCCAACCCACTCACCGCATCGCGTAGGCCCCCGCTAGTGCCTCAGTTCGCTAGCTCACGCACTGCAGCACTGCCCGCGCTCTGCAGCACTGCCCGCGCTCACGCCCGAGCTCCAGCCACCACACTTGTTGCTGTTGCCGTTGCTACGGGCCGCCCTAGCCACCGCTGCTTGCACTTCTTGGTGCGGACGAGCACGAGCAACGCGTAGATGCCCTCCGCCGCGCTTCAGGCCGCCGGAGGAGGAATTCCGGTGAGCCTCCGACGTGCGTGCTGTCGCCGCCGGCTAAACTCCGGCCTAACCACAAGTTAATTAGGCTAATGACCCTGCTAATCTAATCCTGGGTCATTGACATGTGGGCCCTGGCCCCACTGACATTTTAGTTTGGTTTAATTTAAGGCTAATTAACTATATTAATTAGCTGAGTGGATGACATATGGGTCCCACTGTTAGGTTTGACTCTGGTTAGGCGCTACTGACCAGCTAACATCACAATGACACAGTGTTGACGCAATAACTCATTTTCTGGATTTATTCTTATTCAGGAAATTCCAGAAAATGCCCTAAACTTCCAAAAATCATAGAAATTCAACCGCAACCCCAAATGAAATAATTTATATATGAAAAATTATCAGAAAAATATTAAGAATATGTTTATGGCATTTGCATGCATGTTAGAGCAACTTATATCCTCTGTTTAGGACAATTCAATTAAATGGCATTTAAGAAAGAACATATGGGGTTTGAATTTGAACCTAGGGTTCAAACCAACTTCATTTAATATGGTTGCTAGTTGCATTAGTTCAATCAACATCATATTGCCATGTCATGAGCATGCATCATATTGTTGCATTGCATTGATTGTGTTTCCTTCTTTATTGCCAGAAGTTGTCCCCTCTTGATAGACTTGGTTTCGACGATGAGTTCGATGACACCGATGAAGAGCTATATTATCTTCAGAAGTGCCAGGCAAGCAAAAACCCCTTGTTCATTCTGATACAATCCCACTCTCTCGCTCCTGCTCTCTTTTACTGCATTAGGACAACAACGATTCATCTGTTACTTGCTGCGGTAGTTGAACCCCTTATCCTCTGCATGACCTGTCATTGCCACAGTAAATAGATGAAACCTACTAGCATGAGTAGGAGTTGTTTGAGCCCTGATGTTCCTACTCATTCATGCTTGTTTGTCATGCCTGCTACTGCTTAGAGTTGAGTCAGGTCTGATTCATCGGGGATGAATTGGAACAGTGTTGAACATGTCCTACTGTGTGTGAGCTAAGTGTCTGAACACGATTTGGTAAAGGTAGCGGTGAGAGGCCATGTAGGAGTACATGGTGGGTTGTCTCATTGAAACAGTTCTTAGGAACTGAATTCTGTGTTTGTGATCCATGAACAGCTACTACCACGCATTGGGCCCGAAACCAATGGACCCTCTCGACTTATTAACTGCCCTTGTCCTCTGTCCAGGAGTTGCAACTAGTTTCTGGTGTTTGTAGGATATGTGTTGGCGGCCGTGCGTAGCGCTGACCCTAGGGGTGGGCTATGATGCGGTAGATACACCGTGGCACGGTGTACCGGGTGCCCGTTTGGTGTCTCGGGAACCCTGCACACATCGTTTGGAGCTGTGAGCGAAACTCCGGCCGGATCACCTCGCGGATGGAACCCTAATAGGCGATGAACCTGGACTAGAGACTTGTGTGGTTAGTCAGGTCGTGGTCGACTCCCTCACCAGGCTTCCGCTTGAAGGTTGCCGAGATACACGACGTGTACATGGTGGTAAGTGGCGAGAGCGTGAGGGAAGAAGTACACCCCTGCAGGGTTATAAATGACCTATTCGAATAGCCGTGTCCGCGGTAAAGGACTTCTGGGTTGCCTATAACAGTTCATAGACAAGTGAAAGAGGATACTCTAAAATGCGCAAGATAAGTGTGAGTGCTATGGATGGCCTTCTCGTAGGGAGACGGGAGCGGATCCATAGTGGTGTATTGAATGGTGAATATGTGGACTCGTGTGCGCCACCTCAAAAGAGTTGCTTGCAGTCGTAGTTCAGGTTAGCCACTGAGTCAAAGCTGGCTTGCTGCAGTTAAACTCCACTCCCTCCCCCTTTATTGATACCAATGCATATGTAGATAGTTCTGATGTAAGTCTTGCTGAGTACTTTTGTACTCACGTTTGCTTAATTTATGTTTTGCAGAGAGACTTCAGTCTCGCTAGTAGTTTCACGTGGACTTCGACGTTTAGCTTGATACCTCAGCTACGATCTTGTGCCCTCGGCAGGATCTGGTAGATAGTCAGGCTTCTTAGCCTTTTCATTTGTAGATGTCTGTACTCAGACTTGTTAAGCTTCCACATGTGCTTTGATTTGTATGCTATGATTGTTGGGTCATGAGACCCATGTTTGTAATATCTCGCTCCTCGGAGCCTAATGATTAAATATTTGAGTCGTAGAGTTATGTTGTGACGCCATGTTGTATTTACACATATCGAGCATATTGTGTGTATGATTGAAATGCTTGGTATGTGTGGGATCCGGCAATCAAGTTGTTTATCCTTGGCAGCCTCTCTTATGGGGAAATGTAGTCTAGTGCTTCCATGAGCCATAGTAGTCCGCTACAGCCCGGTTCACCGGAGTCCTGCTAGCCCAGCACTACTGCTCAGGACACTTGACTGGCCGGCATGTGTTTCACTTCGTTCCTATGTCTGTCCCTTCGGGGAAATGTCACGCGGTGACATCCGGAGTCCTGCCTAGCCTGCTACAGCCCGGGTTCCCCGGAGTCCTGTTAGCCCAGCGCTACAGCCCGGATTCACACGCTGCTGACCGACATGCTCGATGTGATTCATGTATGCCTGTCCCCATAGGTTGGTGCCGCTTTGGGTTCACGACTAGCCATGTCGGCCCGTGTTCTCTACCATATGGATGCTAGCAACACTATCATATACGTGAGCCAAAAGGCGCAAACGGTCCCGCGCCATGGTAAGGCAACACCCGTGGGAATACCGTGCGTGAGGCCGCAAAGTGATATGAGGTGTTACCGGCTAGATCGATGTGATATGGAATCGGGGTCCTGGCAGCTTTGGTATCAGAGCCTGACTGCCTGTAGGATTACCAAGCCAAACCGGTCGAAGTTGTGTCTAGAAATGCTTTAGTTATGTAGGGGAATTGATTGTGGAAGGAACGTAAGGCTCTTTTTACTCCTTTACCTTATGCCCTCTGATCTGAGTCATTCTCTTCTCATTCTACGTGGGTTAAGAAACTAGGCCTTCTCATCTATCTATCAGGATGACGTGTTACTAAACCGTAGTTGCCTAGGATTGTTGAGTTCAAGCCCCAGTTCAGTTCCTACTATCTTCTGTATGTTCGTAGTTGGTCTCTGTACCTCGATATTGTGATTCTGAGTGGCTATGCCACCATTTTTGTAGCATGTCTCCAATCTTTTTGAGCATTTACATCCGTTATGCTGTCCAAGTCATCCTAGGTTTCTAAATAGTCTGATGCATTTGCAAACCCCTTCCTTCCGTTCCCGATGTCCCTTTGGGCCAGTTCAACCACACTAATCGGTCTGTTGAGGTGCTCCGTTGCCTTGACATGTATGTTGGAGTTAGTGTTATGACCCTAGGTGTCTTAGAGGACCATTTAGTAATCTAGCAATGCTTTGCACCCCCAGTGTGATGGTTCTGGCCATTATTCTCAAAAGCATCCCGTGGTGCCATTTAGTAGTAGGTATTCTATTCCTGGGTTCTTGAACCCGAGATTCACCCTACTTACCTCCTGTTGATAGTGTTTGCTCGTGCCTTTAGGATATTAGTAACCTTGCGACAGCCCTCGAGGTCCTTGGTATTTCTTCCTTCCAAATACCATGAACCGTTAAGGCCGAAGTTCTTTGAACCAAAATATCACAATCAGAGTACTCTTGAGGAGTTCTCCATTCATAATTGTGATTCTGTCAGTTCTACCTTTCTGCATGGGTTATCCGGAAGAAACCTATTGAACTTGATTCGACATACTAATCTATGCATCCACAACTCAGAAAGTTATATGTTCCTTTGAGTTGTCCCTCTTTAGTTGTGCATTCGTGTTATCGATGCTTATTATTCTCGTGGTCCGTCGAGCCGTTCTATTTCAGAATGACTAGGAGAAATAAACTCCAGTACCTCATCCATATCTAGGATTGGATCAAAGCAGTTGTATTCCGTAGATCAAAATGCCAATCCAGCTTTTGATTATGTTCTACCCTGAAGTATTGCCCTCTTTATGTCAGGAATATCATAGGAATGGCACAACCTCCTATGAACTCTTGATACAGTGATACTTCTCGCCATCATCGTTCATTCCTCGGTCCCGTGTTGTCGCAACCGGAATGCCGGCAAGTGAACCATGATGTGTGAAATCAATACTCCTAGCAACCGTGTTGCTTGGTAGTTAATGGACATTAATATCATTCTTAGCGTGTTGGTTATCGAATCACTATTCTAGGATTGATCGTGCTATCTTGTCCTTATTTCTGGTGCACTCTTTGATCTTTGAGTTAGGATTGAATCCCTTACTCTTCTGATCATGTCGTCTTGCCTTGAAAAGCAAGATTGTTCTCGAGCTTAGAGACATATCGGTGGTTCGTGATTTTCTGAAAATCCTCTTGGAAGTGTTACCAGGTTGTCACCTGACCGATATGTTGAGTTCGTGATCAAGTTGGTTTTCCAATAAACCACTCCTTCTCCAAAAATCTGTGTTGGATATCCCTGAGCTAGTTGGTTGAGCTAGACAACAACTTGGAGAGTTGGAAGATAGAAGGCTTTGCCGAATTTGGTTCTTTCTGAAGGGATATCTTTGTGTTGTGTGTGTGTTGAAGAAAGATGATATCTTCACCAATTGGTCCTCGTGATCAGTTGTTGGATCTATTGTCTTGTCAAAATTTGACTTGAGTATGGGCTATCGTCAAGTCAAATCAGAACCAACGATGTTTGTAATGTTGTCTTACTCATGGTTGATCCCTCGAGAATACACCATTACATCTTTTGGTCTGACCAATGCTATCACCGTGTTCACATGATGGTGGAAGTCCAGTGATATGGAAATTCCGATGAGTTGTTATTGAGCGCATCAGCAGCATTTTGTCTCCCCCATGATTCATGTTGAACATCAACCTAGTGTTGAAAACTTGTAAGCAATGCCTTCGTGTCCCGTTCATGAAGCATATGTTGGATGAAAGAAATGACCTTCTCCGTTTCACGTGCATTTGGTGTAAGTTGCCTCCATGAATTTGAGAAAGGTTTGTTTTGTTTCCCTTGGAATCATCCCAAATCAGTCATGCATATGTGCGAAGTATTCTATGGTTTGGTAGATTAATTACCTCCACTCCATATGTGTTCCTAGCACACCAAGCCACTAATTGGTTTGTTCAAGGAGAAGAAGTTTCTTCTTAGGAGCTAGACTTACGCAAGGACTTCGATATCCTCGTTGATGGTTCCCTCCTGAACTCGGTAGTGTTTCATTATAAGACTACTATGTGGTCATGCTTGTCTTGGACAACATGTTCACATGCTTGTGGCAGAACCGGCTCATGTTTTGGAGCTTACTATCATAGTTCATTCCCCGAGAATCTTGCAACGCCATCTCGTCGATATGTGTTGCAAACTTTCATTTTTCTTTCTAGACTTGATGAGTCTGGAATATCCTGTTACCAACCAAATCTAAATCTTAGGCAGATATGATGGTTGGAACTTTTCCAAGATCTATGATGTAGGTCCCGACAAGGTTGATGTTCTGGCCGACACACCTAGCCGGAAGATCTATCACTGTAGTATCTAGATTGAGCTATTTGACCATCTTCTCCATGAGGATTTCGTGCAACTTATTCTAGAAGTTGTTCCTTAGGGGTCCTTGTACTCTCCGTTTCCTCGGTTATGCTATAACCATTCAAACAGGGGAATCACTCTCGCCTGTTGAGCTTTTCCCCAGTCACTAGAATCATTCCCAGTATTTGCATTTTGTTCCCAGCTTGCACCCATCATTGTGTCAGTCTACCATGCGTCCCATCCATTTTCAATGATAAGCAAAAGCATCCATCGTGTTGTCTTCAACAAGGTAGTCCAAATCATCCATTCGAATCCGGATATGCCATCCTTTCATACCCCGCCAAACAATTGTTGGTGAATTGCCTCAAGTTGGTATAGAGAATTTCAATGTTCTCTAAATCAAAAGTAATTCTTTTTGCCACTTAAGGGATGATTCTACAGGTCACCCTCCCCCAAGATGTCTCGTTTCGGTGTCTTGGAAACTCAACTCCTCGCTACGTTGGCAACTGTTCACCACCCTTTTAGATGTGGAATTGTTGCCTACCTAGTGATCCTTTGTCATGTGTTTCACTCCATCCCTCTGGACGTATGCTCCGTGTCTCAGCTCGAGAGATGTTTCAGCGTCTCGCTCCATGAGTTGATCCTAAGTTGTTCGATCTTCGATAAGATCGATCCTTCTAGAGATTTCCCTTTCCTCTCATTTGTCATGTTAGTTGGAGTTCTCAGAGCAGGACATCGAGACAATGAAGGTGATCGAATCAATGTTCTTATCAAGTGCAACTTGGATCGGGAAGATTGTGTTAGTTGCGTTCCCCTCTGTCCTCTTACCTCACGTCTTGAATCTCGGGACGAGATTCTTGTTTAGTGGGGGTGACTTGTCACATCCCTAATTCTGGTCTGACCTATGCCAGCTTCCATGTGTGCATCATGTTTAAATTCAAATGAAATTTGAATTGAGGAATTTTAAAAGCCTCAGAAAACCCCTAAAAATAACCAACATTCAAATCTCATCAAATGAGTCCAAGAAAATGTTCCTGTTATTCTGTGAAAATATTGGCATGAGGTGAAATACAAACCTATATTTTTGGAGTCACAGAAATAAGTTATTTGGGCCTTTGATTTAAATCAATAATATATTTGGGTTCGAATTATTTCTGTTATATAAGAAATAATGTCCAAATAATCCTAAACTGAAATGTTCCATGTTGGGTTTATTCCATACAGTGAGCATGAGCAGTTTGGTGATTTTTGGAAGTGCCTAGGTATTTTTAGAAAAGCCACAAACTTGCAGAAATATTAGAAAACAAAACAAAATTAAAACAGAAAGCAGAGAGAGAGAGAGAAAGCAAACCTGGCGGCCCAGCTGTGGCCCAGCACTGTTGGCCCAACCCACCTCCTTCCCTTGTCTTCTTCCAGCTGCTGCCAGGAGGACGCCGGGCGTGTGCTCGCCGCGCGCGCGCCACCTCCTCCCTGCTTTGGCCACCTCCTGCTTCCCCGGCCCCTTCTAGCGACGCCACGGAGATGCCCCGAAGCCCCTATCTCCTCTCCCTCACTCGCCGCTCTCTCTCCCCTCCCCTGGCTCTCTCCCTTTAGCTCATCCGAGCGAAGCCGTCGCCGCCGACCAGCGCTCGCGCGGCCACAGCCACCCCCTTGCTCCCCTGACGCGTCCGAGAGCTCTGCCACGTAGTCCTCATCTTCTTCACCGAGTCACAGGAGCTGGGTCGCCCTGTGATGCCGCCAACATCATCTTCTTCCTCGCCGGTCGCCGGAGATCCCCCTTGCCGCCCCGACTGCTCCGGACCGTCTCCGAGCTCGCTGACCTCCTTGTCCGACTCGCCGTGAGCCTCTGACCCTGCCCATCCCTCTCTTCTTCCCCGTAGGCCTCCGTAGCCACCGGACCGCCTACGCCCGAACCCACCGCCGCCTGCGCTCGCCACCGACGCAACTCCGGCGACCAAATGGTCCGCCCGACGCGCCCAACCCACTCACCGCATCGCGTAGGCCCCCGCTAGTGCCTCAGTTCGCTAGCTCGCGCACAGCAGCACTGCCCGCGCTCATGCCCGAGCTCCGGCCACCGCACTTGTTGTTGTTGCCGTAGCTACGGGGCGCCCTAGCCACCGCTGCTTGCACTGCTCGATGCGGACGAGCACGAGCAACGCATAGATGCCCTCCGCCGCGCTTCAGGCCGCCGGAGGAGGAATTCCGGTGAGCCTCCGCCGAGCGTGCTGTCGTCGCCGGCTAAACTCTGGCCTAACCACAAGTTAATTAGGCTAATGACCCTGCTAATCTAATCCTGGGTCATTGACATGTGGGCCCCGGCCCCACTGACATTTTAGTTAGGTTTAATTTAGGGCTAATTAACTATATTAATTAACTGAGTGGATGACATATGGGTCCCACTGTCAGGTTTGACTCTGGTTAGGCGCTGTTGACCAGCTGACGTCACAATGACGCAGTGCTGATGCTATAACTCATTTTCTGGATTTATTATTATTCAGGAAATTCCAGAAAATGCCCTAAACTTCCAAAAATCATAGAAATTCAATCGTAACTCCAAATGAAATAATTTATATATGAAAAATTATCAGAAAAATATGAAGAATCTGTTTATGGCATTTGCATGCATGTTAGAGAAACTTATATCCTCTGTTTAGGACAATTCAATTAAATGGCATTTAAGAAAGCACATATGGGGTTTAAATTTGAACCTAGGGTTCAAACCAACTTCATTTAATATGGTTGCTAGTTGCATTAGTTCAATCAACAGCATATTGCCATGTCATGAGCATGCATCATATTGTTGCATTGCATTGATTGTGTTTCCTTCTTTATTGCCGGAAGTTGTCCCCTCTCGATAGACTTGGTTTCGATGATGAGTTCGATGACACCGATGAAGAGCTATATTATCCTTAGAAGTGCCAGGCAAGCAAAACCCCCTTGTTCATTCTGATACAATCCCACTCTCTCGCTCCTGCTCTCTTTTACTGCATTAGGACAACAACGATTCATTTGTTACTTGCTCGGTAGTTGAACCCCTTATCCTCTGCATGACCTGTCATTGCCACAATAAATAGATGAAACCCACTAGCAAGAGTAGGAGTTGTTTGAGCCCTGATGTGCCTACTCATTCATGCTTGTTTGTCATGCTTGCTACTGCTTAGAGTTGAGTCAGGTCTGATTCATCGGGGATGAATTGGAACAGTGTTGAACATGTCCTACTGTGTGTGAGCTAAGTGTGTGAACACGATTTGGTAAAGGTAGCGGTGAGAGGCCATGTAGGAGTACATGGTGGGTTGTCTCATTGAAACCGTTCTTAGGAACTGAGTTCTGTGTTTGTGATCCATGAATAGCTACTACCACGCGTTGGGCCCGAAACCAATGGACCCTCTCGACTTATTAACTGCCCTTGTCCTCTGTCCAGGAGTTGCAACTAGTTTCTGGTGTTTGTAGGATATGTGTTGGCGGCCGTGCGTAGCACTGACCCTAGGGGTGGGCTATGATGCGGTAGATACACCGTGGCACGGTGTACCAGCCGCCCGTTTGGTGTCTCGGGAACCCTGCACACATCGTTTGGGGCTGTGAGCGAAACTCCGGCCGGATCACCTCGCGGATGGAACCCTAATAGGCGATGAACCTGGACTAGAGACTTGTGTGGTTAGTCAGGTCGTGGCCGACTCCCTCACCAGGCTTCCGCTTGAAGGTTACCGAGATACACGACGTGTACATGGTGGTAAGTGGCGAGAGCGTGTGTGAAGAAGTACACCCCTGCAGGGTTATAAATGACCTATTCGAATAGCCGTGTCCGCGGTAATGGACTTCTGGGTTGCCTATAACAGTTCATAGACAAGTGAAAGAGGATACTCTAAAATGCGCAAGATAAGTGTGAGTGCTATGGATGGCCTTCTCGTAGGGAGACGGGAGCGGATCCATAGTGGTGTATTGAATGGTGAATATGTGGACTCGTGTGCGCCACCTCAAAAGAGTTGCTTGCAGTCGTAGTTCAGGTTAGCCACTGAGTCAAAGCTGGCTTGATGCAGTTAAACTCCACTCCCTCCCCCTTTATTGATACCAATGCATATGTAGATAGTTCTGATGTAAGTCTTGCTGAGCACTTTTGTACTCACGTTTGCTTAATTTATGTTTTGCAGAGATACTTCTGTCTCGCTAGTAGTTTCGCGTGGACTTCGACGTTTAGCTTGATACCTCAGCTACGATCTTGTGCCCTCGGCAGGATCTAGTAGATAGTCAGGCTTCTTAGCCTTTTCATTTGTAGATGTCTGTACTCAGACATGTTAAGCTTCTGCATGTGCTTTGATTTGTATGCTATGATTGTTGGGTCATGAGACCCATGTTTGTAATATCTCGCTCCTCGGAGCCTAATAATTAAATATTTGAGTCGTAGAGTTATGTTGTGATGCCATGTTGTATTTACACATATCAAGCATATTGTGTGTATGATTGAAATGCTTGGTATGTGTGGGATCCGACAATCTAGTTGTTTATCCTTGGCAGCCTCTCTTATGGGGAAATGTAGTCTAGTGCTTCCATGAGCCATAGTAGTCCGCTACAGCCTGGTTCACCGGAATCCTGCTAGCCCAGCACTACTGCTCAGGACACTTGACTGGCCGGCATGTGTTTCACTTCGTTCCTATGTCTGTCCCTTCGGGGAAATGTCGCGCGGTGACATCCGGAGTCCTGCCTAGCCTGCTACAGCCCGGGTTCCCCGGAGTCCTGTTAGCCCAGCGCTACAGCCCGGATTCACACGCTGCTGACCGACATGCTCGATGTGATTCATGTATGCCTGTCCCCATAGGTTGGTGCCGCTTTGGGTTCACGACTAGCCATGTCGGCCTGGGTTCTCTGCCATATGGATGCTAGCGACACTATCATATACGTGAGCCAAAAGGCGCAAACGGTCCCGGGCCATGGTAAGGCGACACCCGTGGGAATACCGTGCGTGAGGCCGCAAAGTGATATGAGGTGTTACTGGCTAGATCGATGTGATATGGAATCGGGGTCCTGACAAAGCCATGCAACTATGGCACAAGAACTATATAGTGTGCAAATAACTTGAAAGATGGTCGCTGGATGAAGCTAATCCGATAGTGAAGAGATGGCAAATCCGAGCACTACTGGCCGTTGGATATCATCAACATTCCACCAGATCTACCACATGTACAATTTAGAAGACTCCATGGTTGAACTTAAGCATAATGCACAAACCTCAAAACACAAGCACTTATCCTTTGTTCTAGAATCTTTCGTATCATAATTGATTTTTTTCTAAATGAATTGCCACTATTTGTTTTTTACTTTATGCTTTACAATGCAGAACCCCATGAATCTTAACATTTTTATAAAACTAATTGATTTTGAATGATCTGAACTATAAGAACTAAACAAACATCTACATCATGCATATATGACTCAAAGCTTTACATGCTATAGTGTGTATTTATTCATAATTTGGTTTCGAAATCTCATGCGTTCAATGCATGTGTACCTTACTAGTTTTGAGTAGAGTAGCAAATTTCACGGGGCCTCGGGTATATAAAATGCAGGGCCCATGCATCATTGCCTTTCGGTCGAACCTACGTCCACAATTTTTTGTATGTACTATATCTCCACTGGTCCCCGAACCCAAAATGTTGCCTCGTTCCCCTAAAACCAAGCGGCCCACACATATTTAGGGTGTCGACTCAAACTCAACCCCTCTCCCATTTACTACGATGTGGCCCCGCACGCCCTAGTAGTACTCCTACAAACCCTACCACCGCACGCATCATCAGTTTTCTTCAAGAGGACGAGGGAGAAGCCGATTTGTAGTGGAGGCACTTTCAAAAAAATGATCTGTAGTGGAGACCCCTACCCTAGGGTGCCCTAGGTAGCTGCCGCATGCATCATTGGTTTTCTCTTTTCTTTATGCTCTTGCGCCCTAGAGTAAAATGATGGTTGCTTCGTCCGTCCAACTTAATGCGGGAAAGGTGGGGCTTTGTGATTTGACCCCTCGTTGCTCATTTTCTACTACTACGGCGCTATGACTGGGGTGCCTCCAATTCCAACCGCTGCTCCGAACTGTAATTTGGTGCATCGCACGTGGAACAAGATGGTGGATGAGCCACATGTCGGCCAAAGGGGTCCTGTTAAGTGTGTCGCCATTTCGTGTGTGGACTGACCCTGCTTGAGTCGCTACGCCAACACGACAGGTGCAGCCTACCACTTGGTTTTGCTCCTTGGTGAATCCCGACTATGTTGATCTAAAAAGATACGTAATGAAATACCCTCTCCGTCTCGTTTTTTAGACATCTCGGTTTATAGGGCGTGCACGTAGTTCTAGGTTATCCATTTGACTAACTAAATCAGAGTTACTATGTCACAAAAAGTATATCATTGGATTATTAAGCGGATGTAGTTTCTAAACATATACTGTTCATCACATATATAGCGAGTTAAATTCTCAACCTAGAACGACGTGCATGCCATGTAAACCGATATGGAGGAAGTATAGTAGTAAAAATGAGGTGATTTTACCGAGCGATCAGCGGGGGAGCATGGCCTGTCATGCGGTCCCACTTGTCATGATGTACCAAGGCGATGCGTGTGTCCCTCTTGAGGCAGAAGCAATACTACATGGTTTGAGATGATGGCGAACCGAAGTGTGAAATAATGGTTGCTTCGTCCGTCTGGGAAGGTGCGGCATTATGATTTGACGTCTCATTGTTCATTACTACTACTACTGGGGCGGTACGACTGGGGTGCGTCCCCCCTGCTGTTCTGCACTGTTATTTGCTGCTTGACACGTCAACCCGGTTGCTATATGTCCCACATGTCGGTGACAGGAAGTATAGAATTCATGAAAGCAAGCGTCGACGGAGGAGTACAAGACACGACTTGGGTTTTTGCTGCTTCGCGCGATCCATCGATACAAACCCGGACTAAAAAAGGCAAGGAAGGGTCTTTTCCCGCGCGGCAGGCAGGGGAGTTTGGCATAGTCTGTTCGAGGCAAGGAGGCAGGAAGGGAAACAAGCAAATAAAGGTTGAGCGACTTAGTTTTGGGAAAATCTGATTTTATGGAGTACATACCCACTAGGGTTTATAGGGCTCATCTACAAAACATTCTTTTTCTGTTTTATAAGTCTCAATTCTACTACTAGTAGTAGTACCATCACATGTTGGATTTCGAGGTGCGTTAGATCACCCGATGCAAGCAGTGTCAAGAGAAAACTCACCAATGCATGTAGAAGTTCATGGAAATTTAGTGGTCATTCATGCATTCATTCTAATTAATGCCTTGGTAAACATAACTTCTTGAGAAAAACGAGCGTACTAATTACTTGTGAAAACTAGGAGTACGAAATTAATTCGACCACTCACTGTCTACCTTGGTTGGAGAGATTTTGAAATTGAGCCATAAACTGGAAATGAGGGAGTAGTAACTTTTGTCTCGATTACTATTTGTGGCCTTGTATAGATGCAAAATGTATTTTTTTATAGTGGCCTTGTATAAGAGGGTGCTTGGATCCAAGGGACTTATTTTAGTCTGACTAAAAATAGTCTCTTTAAGAGGCTAAAGTTCCAAGAACCCCTGACTAAATAGGGGCTAAAACTAGTCTTGAGACTAAAATTTTTTAGTCAGGGGTACCCTACTAAAATGTGGATTAGTCCTCTCTCTCCTCATTTAACTCCTATCCTTTAATACATGCGAGTTCTGGATTGGAGGGTTTGCAGGATAATTGTAACACCCACGATGCGGCAATATCTCCCACGTGTCAGAGCACGACTTAGAGGCATAGCCGCATAGTAGGCATGTCGCAAGAAGGGTAATCTTTACACATCCCATGTACTGAATAAGAGAGGGATAAAGAGTTGGCTTACAATCGCCACTTCACACAATACATAAATATAGCATTACATCATCCATAATACAATCAAGGTCCGACTACGGAACCAAAATAAAGAAAGACAACCCCAAATGCTAGATCCCCGATCGTCCCAACTGGGCTCCACTACTGATCAACAACAAACGAAACAAAACAACGATCAAGATCTTCATCGAGCTCCCACTTGAGCTGGGTTGCGTCACCTGCACTAGTATCATCGGCACCTGCAACTGTTTGGAAGTATCTGTGAGCCACGAGGACTCAGCAATATCACACCCACGAGATCGAGACTATTTAAGCTTATGGGTAGGAAAGGGGTAGTGAGGTGCAGCTGCAACAACTAAGCTTAGATGGTGGCTAACATACGCAAATAAGAGCGAGAAGAGAAGCAACGCAGCGGTCAAGAAACTATAAGTGATCAAGAAGTGATCCTGAAACTACCTACGTTCAAGCATAACACAAGAACCGCGTTCACTTCCCGGACTCCGCCAGAAAGAGACCATCACGGCTACACATGCAGTTGATTCATTTTAATTAAGTTAATTGTCAAGTTCTCTACAACCGGACATTAACAAATTCCCATCTGCCCATAACCGCAGGCACGGCTTCCGAAAGTTCAAAACCCTGCAGGGTTGTCCCAACTTAGCCCATCACAAGATCTCACGGTCAACGAAGGATATTCCTTCTCCCAGGAAGACCTGATCAGACTCGGAATCCCGGTTACAAGACATTTCGACAATGGTAAAACAAGACCAGCAAGACCGCCCGATGCGCCGACATCCCGATAGGAGCTGCACATATCTCGTTCTCAGGGCAACACCGGATGAGACAAGCTACGAGTAAATCCAGACCTCGAGTTTCCCCGAGGTGGCCTCACAGGCGGCTCGATTCGGACCAACACTTAGACAAGCACTGGCCCGGGGGGGGGGGCTAAAATAAAGATGACCCTCGGGTTGGCCGACCCGAGGGAAGGGTAGGTGGTGGTTAGGCAAATGGTAAAACCAAGGTTGGGCCTTGCTGGAGGAGTTTTATTCAAAGCGAGCTGTCAAGGGGTTCCCATAACACCCAACCGCGTAAGGAACGCAAAATCAAGGAACATAACATCGGTATGACGGAAACTAGGGCGGCAAGAGTGGAACAAAACACCAGGCATAAGGCCGAGCCTTCCACCCTTTACGAAGTATATAGATTCATTAATTAAATAAGAGATAATAATGATATCCCAACAATATCCATGTTCCAACAAGGAACAATCTTCAGCTTCACCTGCAACTAACAATGCTATAAGAGGGGCTGAGCAAAGCGATAACTTAACCAAACAACAGTTTGCTATGAAAGGTGGGTTAGAGGCTAACATGGCAAAATGGGAGGCATGATATAGCAAGTGGTAGGTATCGTGGCATAGCAATAGAGCGAGCAACTAGCAAGCAAAGATAGAAGTGATTTCCAGGGTATGGTCATCTTGCCTGAGATCTTGCAAGGAAGAAGAACGAGTCCATGAAGAAGACAAACAGACGGAGTCGAACGGATCCTCACAACTCCAGAACGAAACCGAAGCTAACGGAGAAGTAACCTGGAAAGAAGCAAACAACAAAGTAAACAACCATCACATAATCATGGCATGATGCACAACCAAGTATGATGCATGTCCGGTTTAATGAGGCATGGCATGACAAAATGCACAAACAATCCTACAAATTAAGTGGAGCTCAATATGCAACTCCGTGGCATATTGACGAAACACCACGTGACTTATTTAGTTCTCTCTCGTTTATGTACTCGACAATATTAAATGTTGGTTAGCATGTCAAGAGGTCAAGCAAAAGAAAACTACCTATCTAGGCAAGTTTAAATGAGGCCGGAACAACAAGCAACAAGTCCGGAAACTCCTCATGTGCATATTTTAGGTTTGGTACTGTTCTGCCCTAAACCATATTTTAGGGTTGTTAAACATGCAAAGATAAGTACATCATGTTAAACTAGGCATTTTTCTACCCCATTTACATATAAAGATCATTTAAAATGGAGCTACGGTTATTAAGTTATGAAGTAAAGCATTTTAGCATGGCATAGGAGCAAATTTAAACAAACAACATTTTAAACATTTCAAACATGGACAAAAATTGCAAATTAATAATCTACACAAAAATCTAAGCATTTTACATATATAGATCACTTTATACCGATGCACGGTTATGGAGTTATTATATGCATGAACATGAGGGACCTAGCTGTAAATATGCAATGCACTGGTTAATTAGGAAATTCGATGAAAGAAAAAAAACAGAAGCGGGCCTAATCTGGGACAAGCCCAACAGTGCATAGAAGGCTAGAGGGGTCTGCTCACATCGCTCCAGGGAGCTGAGCCTTGCTGCCTTGGAGCTGGGCCGCACTTGGCGCTGGTTGGATCGAACGAGGGAGGGGGCGCGGTCAACGCGAGCGGTCATCTTGCTCGACCAGCAGCGAAGCAGAGGACGGCAGAGGCGTGATGCGGCGCAAGGGGGGCGTGAACTCTGGCTCCTCGACGCGAAGGTCACCAGCTGCGACGGAGCCTAGCGAGGCGGCGACCGGGGCGACTCCAGCGGGCGGTGCGGTCAACGGGGATGAGCAGAGAGCTGGACGGGGGCTGCGTGCATTCCGGGAAGCAAAGTGAGGAGGCCATGGCGTTCCTGGCAACGCACTCCGGCGAGGCAGAGCTGACAAGGCAGCGGCGCAAGGAGGCTGGGGAGGAGCTCGGGGCTACACTGCTGCTGCGGCGAGGGAGGAGCACGACGCAGGGGCTTTGAGGACGGGCGTGCTGTCGGACAAGAGGCTGCAGGCGCGGGGCTCTAAGGACGGGCGTGCTGTGGGACGAGAGGCTGCAGGCGCGGGGCTTCTCCTTGCCGGGTGGCAGCGTGAAACCGAGGACGACGGACGGCAGCTTGGTGGCGTTGGCGCTCCTGCGGGCATTCCTGGCGACGGTGGGGGAAAGATGAGGCCGGCAGGATCCGGAACAGCAGGCGGTGGAGCAGGGCTCGGCGGAGGACAGCGGGGCGAGCAACGGCAACGGCGAGTGTCTGCTGCGGGGCTCCCTAGCGTTACTGCGAGAGAGATCGGGGAGTGAGATAGGAGCACGAGGGGGAAAGAGAGAATGGAAAGGAAAGGAAGAAGGCGGGGGCAAGCCGCTCATCTGCTGATTCGGTCAGCCGGCGGCGGGGCTGCTGTTGTTGTTTGGGTGGTCGGCGACGACGAGCTCCGACATGAGCCGGACACGAGGGGAGGCACTGGTTGGGAGAGAGGTCGAGATCGAGCTTCTCTCGATCTGGAGTGGGTGGTGGCGTTTGGTTGGTGGATTCGAGAGGGTCGGGAGGGACCCCGAGGTAGAAGGTGGGGCGCTAGGGGATTGGGTCGATGGGGATAACGAGGAGGAGACCAGGGGAGGCGCTGTGGGATCCAAGGAGGATGGCGGCACGTGATGGGATGGAGAGGGCACACCTCCTAAAAATTAGGGTTTGGTCTGGTTATATATAGCATGTAGGTAAAAGAGGGGGATTTTTATCATCGTATTGGGATCGGACGATCGAGAATAAAAGGTTAGGGATACCAAAAAGAAAAACGGAGTTGTTTTGTAGATGTTAGGGGATGATCCAGACCCAACGGTGACGACTACTCGGGTCGGGTTCGGGACAACTTTCGGACGCGCGCGAGGGGCCGATGCACTATGCAAGGAGGGGTTTCGAGGCCTGGCGGTTGGTAGTGGGTCGTATAGATGGTCTAGGGAGGAAAGAGAGGGAAAGCCCAGCAACAGGTTCCGGAGACCGAAAACGTCCGACGATAGACCGGCTATAATGCCGCTATAAGTTAACTGTTGGGGCGTCAAACGGACTCCGAATGCGATGAAACTTGGCAGGCTACCTACTAACAACAAAACAACACCGCACGCCAACTTTCAACCCATTCTGAGAACATCTTCCGGCCACTTATAAAATAATATCTCGGACGTGCCCCGGGCGCGTGCAAGTGTGTCTGGGCACAGAACGGACAACGGAGAGAACGAGGAGACCGGGACGGATGCAAGTTTTGAAAACATGCAGATGCAATGCGGATGATGACATGGCAAGATGCAACACGCAAGCAAATGACAAGACAACAATAGCAAATAACTGGAAGACACCTGGCGCAACGGTCTCGGGGCGTCACAACACTCCACCACTATGAGAGGATCTCGTCCCGAGATCTAGGATGACACCGGAGGGAAGTGGAAGAGGAAGAGAAAAGGTAAGACTAAGTTGTTTCTTTGACAAACGAGTGAAACCAAAGATCCTTGCGAGGTTGAACGAATTGAAAGAAAGAATACAACGAAGATGAACAAAGTTGAAAACATTCCGAAAGAAAAGAGGAACAAGGAACATTACGAGAACCTTGTGTGTTGAAAGACATAAGAAAAGGTTACAATGGACAAGAAGTACATGCAAGCACTCCGGTAGAAACGAGATGTACAAGGAATGATAAGGATCAATTACAACAACACTCCGGATGGAAAAAGGAAGGTAAATAATATGAGGTTGGCAAAAAGAAAGCACTTGGATGAGACTCCGGTTAGATTAGAAATGATAGACACAACACTCCGGTTAAAACAAGATAGAGAAGGAAAAAGAATGATATAATTTGGACATCACTCCGACTATAAATGGAAGGAATTGAACATGAACTTGACAAGATGAAAGGATACTTGATGAAATCAAGAACACACTACCTCCGGAGCTATTGAAAGAATGGCACAAGGGGTAAGAACGATTTCATACAGCACTCTGATTGAGAAGGGAGGCAAAACTAGATAAGATGAGAGAGTTCGAATGAAAACACGACACTCCGGTTAAATGGATAAGCAAAAGGAAAGAACATGATCCTCACAATTTGAGATGAAGAGTGAAGAGAGCAACATGACAATGCTTCCGGAACAAAATAATAGAAGCTAGATTGTTGGAAAGAAAAAAGAACGGAGAAGATGAATGACAACTCTCGCAAATAAAATTGAAAGAGTATGCTTACGATGAAAAGGTTGAATGGAGTTGTTGGAAAACGAACAACGAAAAGAGTAAGCTTGTTGTGGGATTTTGGAAGACTTCTCAAAACCATGAGGAGAAATTCTGCCACTAACAGAAACAAAAGATTGGATTGTTATGAACAAGGAGACGAGAAACTTATTTCACCGGGAGGATAAGTGAAGAACTTGGGTCATTTATAAGCACCATAAATAGCAACACTCCTTAGGGAAAGATTTAGGTGAAATATAACCCAAGATAACTCCAATGAAGAGATTGATTGGTTGAAAAGATCTCCTGAATGAAGAGAAAATGATGGATTTAGATATGTCACTCTTGACAACTTTTGAATCATGAAAAACGAAGGGAAATTATCAACAATGACATAACACCACCTCAAAAGTTGAGATATGAAAGAATTGCACTTCCGATGCAAGATGAAGAATACTTTAACTCCTCGAAACAAAACACGTGTCGAGCACCATGTTTATTTTGGAGTATAGTTTAGCGAAACATAACTTCGAGAGAAAATCTTGAAGAATAATTGAAGAATGAAAAGAATCCTTGACGAACCACCATGTAGAGCCTCCATGAAGAACTCCCGTAATAAAAGAATGATCAAAAGAAGTGAAGGACGAAAAGAATAAGATTGCCAACTTGTAACACCCACGATGCGGCTATATCTCCCACGTGTCGGAGCACGACTTAGAGGCATAACCGCATAGTAGGCATGTCGCAAGAGGGGTAATATTTACACATCCCATGTACTAAATAAGAGAGGGATAAAGAGTTGGCTTACAATCACCACTTCACACAATACATAAATACAACATTACTTCATCCAGAAGACAATTAAGGTCCGACTACGGAACCAAAATAAAGAAAGACAACCCCAAATGCTAGATCCCCGATCGTCCCAACTGGGCTCCACTACTGATCAATAAGAAATGAAACAGAACAACGATCAAGATCTTCATCGAGCTCCCACTTGAGCTGGGTTGCGTCACCTGCACTAGTATCATCGGCACCTGTAACTGTTTGGAAGTATTTGTGAGCCATGAGGACTCAGCAATCTCACACCCGCGAGATCAAGACTATTTAAGCTTATGGGTAGGAAAGGGGTAGTGAGGTGGAGCTGCAGCAACTAAGCATATATGGTGGCTAACATACACAAATAAGAGCGAGAAGAGAAGCAACGCGGTGGTCGAGAAACTATAAGTGATCAAGAAGTGATCCTGAAACTACCTACGTTCAAGCATAACACAAGAATCGTGTTCACTTCCCGGAGTTCGCCGGAAAGATACCATCACGGCTACACACGCGGTTGATTCATTTTAATTAAGTTAATTGTCAAGTTCTCTACAACCGGACATTAACAAATTCCCATCTGCCCATATCCGCGGGCACGGCTTTCGAAAGTTCAAAACCCTATAGGGGTGTCGCAACTTAGCCCAGCACAAGCTCTCACGGTCACCGAAGGATATTCCTTCTCCCAGGAAGACCTTATCACACTCGGAATCCCGGTTACAAGACATTTCGACAGTGGTAAAACAAGACCAGCAAGACTGCCCGATGCACTGACATCCTGATAGGAGCTGCACATATCTCGTTCTCAGGGTAACACCTCATGAGACAAGCTATGAGTAAAACAGACCTCGAGTTTCCCCGAGGTGGCCCCGCAGGCGGCTCAATTCGGACCAACACTTAGACAAGCACTAGCCCGGGGGGCGCTAAAATAAAGATGACCCTCGGGTTGGCCGACCCGAGGGAAGGGTAGGTGGTGGTGAGGAAAATGGTAAAACCAAGGTTGGGCCTTGCTGGAGGAGTTTTATTCAAAGCGAACTGTCAAGAGGTTCCCCTAACACCCAACCGCGTAAGGAACGCAAAATCAAGGAACATAACACCGGTATGACGGAAACTAGGGCGGCAAGAGTGGAACTAAACACCAGGCATAAGGCCGAGCCTTCCAACCTTTACAAAGTATATAGATTCATTAATTAAATAAGAGATAATAATGGTATCCCAACAATATCCATGTTCCAACAAGGAACAATCTTCAGCTTCACCTGCAACTAACAATGCTATAAGAGGGGCTGAGCAAAGCGATAACTTAACCAAACAACGGTTTGCTAGGAAAGGTGGGTTAGAGGCTAACATGGCAAAATGGGAGGCATGATATAGCAAGTCGTAGGTATCGCGGCATAGCAATAGAGTGGGCAACTAGCAAGCAAAGATAGAAGTGATTTCGAGGGTCTGGTCATCTTGCCTGAGATCCCGCAAGGAAGAAGACAAACAGACGTAGTCGAACGGATCCTCACAACTCCAGAACGAAACCGAAGCTAATGGAGAAGTAACCCGGAAAGAAGCAAACAACAAAGTAAACAACCATCACATAATCATGGCATGATGCACAACCAAGTATGATGCATGTCCGGTTTAATGAGGCATGGCATGACAAAATGCACAAACAATCCTACAAATTAAGTGGAGCTCAATATGCAATTCCGTTGCATATTGACGAAACACCACGTGACTTATTTAGTTCTCTCTCGTTTATGTACTCGACAATATTAAATGTTGGTTAGCATGTCAAGAGGTCAAGCAAAAGAAAACTACCTATCTAGGCAAGTTTAAATGAGGCCGGAACAACAAACAACAAGTCTGAAAACTCCTCATGTGCATATTTTAGGTTTGGTACTGTTCTGCCCTAAACCATATTTTAGGGTTGTTAAACATGCAAAGATAAGTACATCATGTTAAACTAGTCATTTTTCTACCCCATTTACATACAAAGATTATTTAAAATGGAGCTACAGTTATTAAGTTATGAAATAAATCATTTTAGCATGGCATAGGAGCAAATTTAAACAAACAACATTTTAAACATTTCAAACATGGACAAAAATTTCAAATTAATCATGTACACAAAAATATAAGCATTTTACATATATAGATCACTTTAAACCGATGCATGGTTATGGAGTTATTATATGCATGAACATGAGGGACCTGGCTGTAAATATGCAATGCACTGGTTAATTAGGAAATTCACTGAAAGAAAGAAAAAAACAGAAGCGGGCCGAATCCGGGACAAGGCCAACAGCGCACAGAAGGCTGGAGGGGTCTGCTCTCATCGCTCCAGGGAGCTGGGCCTTGCTGCCTTGGAGTTGGGCCGACCTTGGCGCAGGTTGGATCGAACGAGGGAGGGGTGGGGTCAGCGCGAGCGGTCGTCTTGCTCGACCACCAGCGAAGCAGAGGATGGCAGAGGCGCGATGCGGGGCAGGGGGGCGTGAACTCCAGCTCCTCGAAGCGAAGGTCGCCGGCGGCGACGGAGCTTGGCGAGGCGGTGACCGGGGCGACTTCGGCAGGCGATGCGGTCAACGGGGATGAGCAGCGAGCTGGACGGGGGCTGCGCGCATTCCAGGAAACAAAGTGAGGAGGCCATGGCGTTCCTGGCACGCACTCCGGCGAGGCAGAGCTGGCAAGGCAGCAGCGCGAGGATGCTAAGGAGGAGCTCAGGTCTACGCTGCTGCTGCGGCGAGGGAGGAGCACGGTGCAGGGGCTCTGAGGACGGGCGTGCTGCGGGGCGAGAGGCTGGAGGCGCGGGGCTCTGAGGACGAGCGTGCTGCGGGACGAAAGGCTGTAGGTGCGGGGCTTCTCCTCGCCGGGTGGCAGCGTGAAACCGAGGACGACGGACGGCGGCTTGGTGGCGTTGGCGCTCCTGCGGGCATTCCTGGCGATGGTGGGGGAAAAGATGAGGCCGGCAGGATCCGGAGCAGCAGGCGGTGGAGCAGGGCTCGACATAGGACAGCGGGGCGAGCAACGGCAACGGCGAGCGTCTGTTGCAGGGCTCCCTGGCATTCCTGCGAGAGAGATCGGGGAGTGAGATAGGAGCACGAGGCGGAAAGAGAGAACGGAAAGGAAAGGAAGAAGGCGGGGGCAAGGCGCTCATCTGCTGATTCGGTCAGCCGGCGGCGGGGCTGCTGTTGTTGTTTGGGTGGCCAGTGACGACGAGCTCCGACATGAGCCAGACATGAGGGGAGGCATTGGTCGGGAGAGAGGTCGAGATCGAGCTTCTCTCGATCTGGAGTGGGTGGTGGCATTTGGTTGATGGATTCGAGAGGATCGGGAGGGATCTCGAGGGAGAAGGTGGAGCGCTAGGGGATTGGGTCGATGGGGATAACGAGGAGGAGACCAGGGGAGGCGCTGCGGGATCCAAGGAGGATGGCGACGCGTGATGGGATGGAGAGGGCACACCTCCTAAAAATTAGGGTTTGGTCTGGTTATATATAGCATGTAGGTAAAAGAGGGGGGATTTTTATCATCGGATTGGGATCGGATGATAGAGAATAAAAGGTTAGGGAGACCAAAAAGAAAAACAGAGATGTTTTGTAGATGTTAGGGGATGATCCAGACCCAACGGTGACGACTGCCCGGGTCGGGTTCGGGACAACTTTCGGACGCGCGCGAGGGGCCGATGCACTGTGCAAGGAGGGGTTTCGGGGCCTGGCGGTTGGTAGTGGGCCGTGTAGATGGTCTAGGGAGGAAAGAGAGGGATAGCTCGGCAACAGGTTCCGGAGACCGAAAATGTCCGACGATAGACCGACTATAATGCCGCTATAAGTTAACCTTTGGGCGTCAAACGGACTCCGAATGCGATGAAACTTGGCAGGCGACCTACTAACAACAAAATAACACCGCACGCCAACTTTCAACCCATTCCAAGAACATCTTCCGGCCACTTATAAAATAATATCTTGGATGTGCCGCGGGCGCGTGCAAGTGTGTCTGGGAACAGAACGGACAACGGAGAGAACGAGGAGACCGGGACGGATGCAAGTTTTGAAAACATGCATATGCATTGCGGATGATGACATGGCAAGATGCAACACGCAAGCAAATGACAAGACAACAACAGCAAATAACTGGAAGACACCTGGTGCAATAGTCTCGGGGCGTCACAATAATAAATGCTCATTAACTTGATTTTAGTCTCTTTAATATTTGGATCCAAGCATGGGCGAGGCTAGAAAGTTTTAGTCCCACTACTTTTAGTCATGAGACTAAAACGTATCCAAGCACCCTCTAAGTAAATGGAGGGAGTACTAAAGGACATATATATGTATATATATTCCAAACAATATGATAATCTCTCTAACCAGGGTAGGGACGAGGAGTAAACAGAGGGAGTACTACTTCATCCGTCTAGGTGTGTAAGTCATCTTACGTTGTGCATCGCGACCAAGGTGGAGAGCAAAACGAGAAAACTTAATGTCTTTTTTTCTAATTAATAGCATTGCATGCAATGAACTAACCACTGCATGTTATGTTCAGTAGTCTCAAGTCATTGAAAGCATGCACGACCCACATATCTTATTGGTTGATATGCCACAAAACAAGAAACGAGGAGGGAGTTAATGTACGGTGCCTAAGTGTTTTGGGATTATTTGGTTTTCGTAAGGTGACTTACACACCTAGACAAAGGGAGTGGTAAAATTTTCTCCTCGTCCAGCGAGCCACCGCGTGCGTGGGCGAGGGAGCGGGCATAAGTCGTAGTAAGCAAGCTTCACCTCATCCTGCGAGCCACCGCGCCCGTGGGCGGGGGAGACGGCGTACTAAGCAAGCTTCTCCTTGTTCTGCGAGTTGACGGGACAGGTCAAAAGTACTCCAGTGTATAGAGCCTTGCCTCTAAGGTAGGCCCCACATGGTTTGCCTCTTTTTTAACATAACGCGTCAAGTCGCAATTTGTTTGTTCACCCGTGGTAGACGATCCTCCTTCCATCTAGTGGACAACCAGTACACGTGTCAAGTTACCACGTGGGCTGCCTGTTCGTACAGAAATGAGCTCCACCGTGTACTCGCGCGGGTGTGGTTGGGAAAGAGACGGGAGTACGTGCGCCATGCGTGCATCTCTTCTCTTCGTGCATGCCCCCCCACCTACCTGGGTGTGTGTGAGAGCGACTATAGAGATACAAACCTAGACATAATGTGCCGTCCATCCCCATGCCTCCGCCCAGTCCGACCACCAGTCACCACCATGCCCCACTCCTCCTCACCTTATCTCTCATCTTTCTCCCTCCATTTTATATACAGGGCCACTATCAAAATTACAATTTACAGATATACAAGGCCACTAACACTAATCAATGCAATATTAATGGTGTTTGCCTCGTACTACTACTAGCAAAGGAGGACATTAATTATCCCTTGCATGCATGCGGGAGTGTGGGCATTGGCTTGATGTGCATGAAAGAGAAGAATACACATTAATTACACGGCAAACAAGGAAACAAGGTGGCTTGCAACATTGAGTTAGAAGACATTAATTTTTGCCTTGGTACCTGTAATATGGGTTTGTGGCCTTGTATAGAAAAATGGAGTCCGATAAAATTCTCGAGATACCATTTATCCGATAAAATTCTTGAGAAATCATTAGTTTTTACAAAATGGGATTACTCATGCATGGGTCAATCACAACAGGTGTTTTGTTAAAAAATGCATCTTGATGTTCTGTGCAATGCACGGGCATCTTGGTAGTCCATGAAAACAACACATGGCAAAATTCCACGGCGAACGAGGGATTGTAATCTGTTGGGACGGGCTGTTTGTATCTTGCTCGGGGTAGCCAAAATATTGGCGACCCTTTTGTCCATCGGTGCCTTTGCCACCGATGAACGAGGAATGGCTCGGGTTCTCATGCATCCTCCAGCGTGCATGTTGGAGACGAGCTCGCACGAGCTGTGTTCTTTTTGTCCCACCACGCCGCCCGCGGACCGACCGGCGACCCACAAATTACGCCATCCAACCGTAGCCGCCCACATTATGACAGCAAGTCAACCAACCGGATGAAATTCACGCAAACATGGCGATATTTCATATAAACAACGATGGAAATCATATAAGATACCAGATTTTCATACAAACATGACGGATGTCATTACATTCAAATGAACTACACGGTGCTAGTTCTAGACAGCACAGGTATATAATACCTGGCCTAAATGGTCGGTCGCCGATCGATTTGTTTTCCTCATGTCCGGCAGCATGATCATCGGACTGCCAGGATACCCGGAGGTATATGCGGGGTCGACAAAGGTCCTCGCAAGAAAAGGATCCGGCAAGACACCTACTGTGTACGCCAGCGTCGCCTCCATGGTGGCCTTCATGGGACCCAAGCGGCGGCAGCCTCCTATGTTCTACTTCTCCTTGATGATGGCGGCGGACGCGGAGGCGCTCGCCACTGACTCGTCGCTCTCCGTGCACCCGGCTTCGGTCGCTGCTTGCATGGCACGGCCGCCGGCATGGGAGTCTCGGCCACAGAAATGGGAGATGTGGTATGAGGCGGCGGCGTGGACGGCAGAAATGGGAGTTGCTGAACCGCGCGCCGGCTTGGGGCGGCAACTGGCTCTGTCGGGTGAGGGGAGGGAGGTGGATCAGCGAGCTTCATAGCTCGTATCCAGCGGGCTCGGTGGGCCACCCAGATGGCTTGGATGCGGAATAACTACTCTTCGTAAGCCATTATAAGAGTGGACAAAATGGTGAAGGAGGAGATAGGTGAGCGGCGGAGGTGTGCGATTCTTGGCCGGCGTTTGGCCTCGTTTAAATAGGAGATTAAATAGATGGCAGACGGGAGGAGCTTGGTCGGCATTGCGTTTAATGCCGACCCGGTCATGAACGGACGTGTGTCCAGAGTGGGTTTCTCGGCTTCCACACGGGCGGGTTTCATGGAGGCGTTTGAATGCGGCAAGGAGGTGTGTTCAGCCGGGCGTGCAGCAAGTGGCGCCCTCGACTCTGACGTAGGACAGCGCGCCGTTCTTCCACTGACGTGTGGGCTCTTTGGGTACATGTCCTGCATGTCAGTGACCCAACGCAGGCAACGCACAGCAGAGGAACCTTTGGTGGGCTAGGGTGGTCAGAAGCGGGCATTTCATAAACCGATGATTGTTCATTGAGTGCGACGTCATCCTTTTCATGTAGATAAGCCTACTATGTTGATAGCCCGTTCGATACATTGTGATTCATAAAGACCGCTACAAACATCAATGTTCTGCTTATCACAAATAAGATTGATTAATACATGTAACAATCCATGTCCTTAACAAAGGGTGCATGCACGTATAGGTTGGGTGTGTGTCTTGCGTCATGTGTTGTGTGCATGTAGGCGTGCGAGTGTTGCGTGTGTGCAAGGGTATGTTTCAGTGTTGCATGCATGTGTGCGTACGTGCGTGCATTCGTGAGTGCATGTGTACGCGTCGGTGTTGCACGTCTGCATGCGTGCGTGTGTTCGTTATGTGTACGTGTCAGTGTTGCATGCCTGCATGCGTGTGTGTCTTGCGTGCGTGCATGTGTATGTGCGGGGTGAGGCTACACGTCAGTCGACTGACTTTTTCATCTCTGGTCATTAGATTTTCCAGCCGTTGGATACGAAATCAAGGGCCTGCAGTTTATCATCAAACTCCACCCCCCTGAGCCGCCAGGCACCACCGGCCGAACCGCCGGCCCCCGCCGCCCGCGGCCGGCCCGCACCGTCACGCCACCCCTCCCGCCCCGAAACCACTCCTCACCTGTAACACCCCGGATATGATTTACCCAATATGTAATCCAACTCTTGCCGTTTCCGGCCTTAAGTTATTTATTTTCTCGGGTTCGGGTTTTTGTCTCCGTGTGTTGTTGTCATTGTCATGCATCTCATATCATTTCATCATGTGCATTGCATTTGCATACGTGTTCGTCTCATGCATTCGAGCATTTTTCCCGTTGTCCGTTTTGCATTCCGGCGCTTTGTTCTCCTCCGGTGGTCATTTCTACCTTTCTTTCGTCTGTGGGGATTAAACATTTCCGGATTGGACCGAGACTTGCCAAGAGGCCTTGGTTTACTACCGGTAGACCGCCTGTCAAGTTTCGTACCATTTGGACTTCGTTTGATGCTCCAACGGTTAACCGAGGGATTGAAAAGGCCTCGTGTGTGTTGCAGCCCAACACCCCTCCAAGTTGGCCCAAAACCCACCAAAACCCTCTCCATCATCGAGAGCGTTCGATCACGATCGCGTGGCCGAAAACCGCACCTCATTTGGACACTCCTAGCTCCCTCTATGCCTATAAATAGGTCCTCCTCCGAAATCCCGGATCTTCTTCCACCCTAACCCTAGTCCCCTTCCTCTCCGCGCGCCGGACAACGTCCGGACGCGCCGGACATTGTACGCCCACCGCCGCCGACCTACCAGATCTTGCCACGTGTCCCGGCCGGTCCCCACTTCGCCGCCTCCTCCACCGGCCCGCCGCGGCCCATCGCGGGCCCCGCCGCCCGGATCCACCGTGCCGCTTCCTCCCCGACTCCGGCCGCCGTGCCAGCAGCCGCGACCTCGCCGCTCCACCGCGCGCCCGACCGCCGCCGACCCTGCCGAACCTCGCCACCGTCTCCACTCCTCGTCGCCGTCGCCTCCCCGCGGCCCGAGGCCGGATCCGGCGCCCCGGCCACCGTTCCCCAATGATCTCCGGCGAACTCCAAGATTTCTGGCAAACCTCGTTTTCCATGCCGGCCAGATCTGGATCCAGATCCAAACTCGGTTGATTTTTTGCCCCGAAACCCTAATAATATGCTCCTGTTCATCGCATCATAACTCCTCATCCGTAGCTCCGTTTTGGGCATATAGCATATCGAAATGTTCGTCTCAGAGAGTACATCATTTCATTCCATTGCATCATTTTCATTTGAGTTCATCTTGATGCCCGAAATGCTGTTAGAAGAGTGCTATTTGAGATAATTGTCAGATCTGCTGCTCCATTTAGACATTTGTCATTTTTGCCATGATTAATGTGTGCATGATATGCCCATGAGCTCTACATGTGTTTTGTTATATGTTTTGCCATCTATCTAGAGGTGCAACCCATGTATTTTTGTGATGTGTGTGGTGACTAGCACAAGCTTGCAAAGTGAGGCACTTGGTAATGCTGATTTCAGGGACTTAGCATTTCCACTAAGTCCTTAATCTGTTTATCTCATATGGCCATATGTTCATGTTGTTTCCTAGTGATCCATGCCTCTTTCGAGGATGATCAGTAAGGATGTTTTGTTAATCTTGTAGTGCTATATCCATCCATGTCTTTTTTTGCAATTATGGAGCACCCTAGCTTGAGTCAATCGAGCTCTACTTTTGTCATTTCGTGATTCTGGGCAGATTGTCTACTTGTTAGCGATTTTGCCGAGGATGTTGTAGTTGATCCGTGCATGCTATGTTATTGTTCTTGCCATGTCTAGCTTGCATTTTGTGTATTCTTGATGGGGGTATGCTTAGTTTGTCATGACTTGCTCTGTAGTGAGTGCATCGAGCTCGTAAACATGCCTACTTGATATCTGTTTCAGCATGCTCCAGTTTTCACTAAGTCTGAGAACTGATTATGTTTTTCCCATGTTCACATGCTTGCAATTGTATTTTCTGATCCCTTTTGGCTCAAGGTCACTAAGGGACTTTTGTTAAGCTCTTTTAGTAGCTCCATGCCATGCTTTACTTTGCCATGTTCCGGTCCTGTAGCATGTAGTTTTGTTGCTCCAAAGAGTGCTATCTGATCTGAAATTCCAGACAAGTGTTAATTTCACTAAGTCTGAAATCTGTTTACCAAATGCATTCTTGCCATGCTTGTTTGAACCTGTTAATGGATGAATTGGCCATAGCTCAGTGCTAGTATTTTGTTAACTATCATGAATGGATCCCTGCCATGTATTTTGTTGCCATGTTTGGGTGTTGTAGCATGCTCATCTTGGTGCATTTAGATGACTACTTGTTGTAAATCGTAGAACGTGGCCATATTTGAATTGCTTGCCATTTCCAAACCGTAACTCCGATTCCGGTGATCTTTATATCGTTTTCGAGTGATTTCATCTCATATTTCCAGTGGCACACTTGGATTTCCAAGTTGAGGCCAGGTTCATGCATTCCTTGTCAAATCTTGCATATGCATCGCATATTGCATCCCGCATAGCATACCATCTTTGCATCATGTTGTTTGAGTTTGCACGTGGTTGATTGTGTCCTTGTTGCTTGTTTGTCTTGTTTGGGTAGAGCCGGGAGACGAGTTCGCTAACGAGGAGCCCGTTGAGTTTGCTTTTGAGGATCCAGTCAACTCTGACAACTTTGTAGGCAAGATGATCATACCCTCGAAATCACTACTATCTTTGCTTTGCTAGATGCTCGCTCTTTTGCTATGCCAATGCTACGATGCCTACCACTTGCTTTCAAGCCTCCCAAATTGCCATGTCAAACCTCTAACCCACCATGTCCTAGCAAACCGTTGATTGGCTATGTTACCGCTTTGCTCAGCCCCTCTTATAGCGTTGCTAGTTGAAGGTGAAGATTGGAGACCGTTCCTTGTTGGAACATTATTTACTTGTTGGGATATCATTATATTGCCATGTTATCTTAATGCATCTATATACTTGGTAAAGGGTTTAAGGCTCGGCCTCTCGCCTAGTGTTTTGTTCCACTCTTGCCTCCCTAGTTTCCGTCATATCGGTGTTATGTTCCCAGATTTTGCGTTCCTTACGTGGTTGGGTTATAATGGGAACCCCTTGATAGTTCGCCTTGATTAAAGCTTTTCCAGCAATGCCCAACCTTGGTTTTACCATTTGCCACCTAGCCTCTTTTTCCCTTGGGTTTCCAAGCCCGAGGGTCATCTTATTTAGACCCCCCCCGGGCCAGTGCTCCTCTGAGTGTTGGTCCGACCGAGTAGACTGCGGGGCCACCTCGGGGCAACTTGAGGGTTGGTTTTACTCGTAGGATGTCTCATCTGAGTGTGCCCTGAGAATGAGATATGTGCAGCTCCTATCGGAATTTGTCGGCACATTCGGGCACTGTTGCTGGATTTGTTTTAACCTGTCGAAGTGTCTTGTAGAACCGGGATACCGAGTCTGATTGGAACGTCTCGGGAGGAGGTCTATTCCTTCGTTGACCGTGAGAGCTTGTCATGGGCTAAGTTGGGACTCCCCTGCAGGGATTTGAACTTTTGAAAGCCGTGCCCGCGGTTATGGGCAGATGGGAATTTGTTAATGTCCGGTTGTAGATAACTTGAACCTTAACTTAATTAAAATGAATCAACTGAGTGTGTTACCGTGATGGTCTCTTCTCGGAGGAGTCCGGGAAGTGAACACAGTGTTGGAGTAATGCTTGCGCAGGTTGCTCTCTAGTTATCCGTTCGCGCTTTGCCTCCTCTTCTCGCTCTCTTTTGCGAATAGGTTAGCCACCATATATGCTAGTCGCTTGCTGCAGCTTCACTTATTTACCTTGCCTTACCCATTAGCTTAAATAGTCTTGATCGCGAGGGTGCGAGATTGCTGAGTCCCTGTGGCTCACAGATTACTTCCAAACCAGATGCAGGAGCCGATGATTCCATTCCAGATGACGCGCTTGAGCTCAAGTGGGAGTTCGACGAGGACTCACGCCAATACTATGTGTCTTTCCCTGATGATCAGTAGTGGTGCCCAGTTGGGGTGAACGGGACCGTGTCGCATGTTGGGTTGTTCTTCTATTTTGGCGCCGTAGTCGGGCCATGAGTGTTTGGATGATGTAATGTTATTTATGTACTTTGATTGACGTGGCGAGTGTAAGCCAACTATGTATCTCCCCTTTATTATCTATATTACATGGGATGTTATGAAGATTGCCTAACTTGCGACATTGCTTTCAATGCGGTTATGCCTCTAAGTCGTGCCTCAACACGTGGGAGCTATAGCCGCATCGAGGGCGTTACATCACCGCCAGTCCGCCATCGCACTGGCCATCCCTCTAGCCCCCCCCCCCCCCCGCGCCGAGCTTTTTCTCCGGCGATCCCCACCCCACCGCCCAATCAACGCCCCCCACCGCCGGTGACTGCCAACCAGAGGTCTCACGACTTCGAGTACCCACCGACCACTAATTTATTACCATTTATGTCCTTCATATATGTGCTGATAGGTGGGCCCTATGGTAATGTGCGCTGCTGAATGTGGACCGTTTGACTAGTCAATTGATCGTGTCATCAACAAATTTATGGTGAGCCAGTGACCGTATGATCACCCTAAAATGTATTTTATTAACACAGTACAGACTCAAACTACCATTTCTTTCTTTCATATACGGGCTGACAGGTGGGCCCCATGGTTACGCGCCGATGGTGCAACACTAGTTGCGCCATGTGGAATGTTTGACTGGTCAATTGATTGTGTCATCAACAAAATACGGAGTTGTACGGGTGAGCTAGTGACCGTATAATCATGACATGTATTTTTTTAACACGATACAGACGCAAGGGCTCATATATACGCGCAAGCACTCACCACCATAAGCGCACACACGCACACCCTACCCCCTATGAGCACCTTCAAGAGAGTGGGCCAGCATATGATCTTGAGATTTTACAAAGTCACCATAGGTGCCTCGTAGTCGAGTGGAACGTCTCCTCCCACTGAACGCACATCGCCAGAAAATACTGAAATTAACCCAGGATAAATGCGAGCACCGGGACTTTAACCATGGTGGGCTCCAGAAACCACTGTCCTCCTAACCATCCAACCACATGTTGGTTAGCACGACAAAATGTATGTGGTGACTGTGATGAGCTTATTCTGAAGTCCAGTGACCATATCGTGCCTTCGCTTCAAATACAATGACCGTAAGTGTCGTCAACAAAATACGGAGCACGCATCAAATGCAAAGTCCGTTAGTGTCATCAAGAAAATACGGAGACGTATCGTGAGCTAGATACCGTATGATCACCACGAGAATGTATACAGTGACCGTAATGAGCATATTCTGAACTCCAGTGACCGTATAGTGCTTTAGCTTGAAATACAGTGACCGTCATGCGTGAATGTGTCGTGGGCATGCATACTTTTAGAGGGACGAGAGATAGTTTGTGTGCGTACATGAAAGTGGTGTAGAAAGAGGGGATGTCCGGTGGAGACAAGGAGAGATATGCCCTTCATTTCTCTTTCATGTGACTAATATTTTAGGAGAATATATAAACATTCACAATGTAGAACAAATATTTTTGGATGCACCATGCAATTAACTTTCACGTATAACATTGTACTATTGTATATGCTTATTTTCTTACTGGCCGATTGCGTGTGTGGTGTGGTGGGCACATCATTTCTAGTTGTGGTGAGTCAACATGAAGACTCATGGGTTGGTTCCATCTAGCGCAACATAGGTTGGATCGAGACGCGTTATATGAAGACCCATGTGGAGGACTCGGCGTACAACACGAAGCTAGCTACCAGAGTCGCGGAGGACTCTATCCCCACTGGTGATAGGCTGGCTATATATGATTTGTAACCCTAGGCCCCGAGTATGTTATAGAAGCTTGAGGGCTAGTTCGTCGATAGTATACACACACACAATGCCTGGTATTCACATGTACTTTTTACACACCCCTATCACTAATATACAGCACCAGGAGTAGGCTTTTTCCTCAACTGCAAGGGTCCGAACTAGGGTAAAACTTTGCCTCGTATTACCATCCAGCCTAACAGTCAGGGATATCCTACCGAATGATATGATGGAATCATATCTGCCAACTACTAAGAGAGAGGTGTGTCTAGGGGGGGCAATGTGTGTGAGAGAGGCCTAAAGATAATGTGCGTGCGGGAGACACGTAGGCACATATATGTGCGTATAGAGTGCTAGTAGAGACCGCGCGTGTGTATATATGCATGTGAGAAAAATAGTGTTTTCCAACCGAGATTAGTGAAAGAGTGGTACATAGTAGTCAGAAAGAGAGAGAGAGAGAGATACAGAGAGAGCATGTGCGTGAGACTCCCCGACACCCCGAGAGAGATTGTGAGCATGTGTGAAAGAGAAATGCCGATGCATATAAAGTGTGTGCACTTATGTGGTAGATAGAGAGATATATAACACGTTTGTGAGAACGGGCCGAGGCATAGTGCATCTATGTGTAAAAGGAGGTTCTACGCATTAATTTAAAATATAAATGGCATTATTATTTTTGGATGAGATCATGAATTTTGCAAATTGCGTATGGACGAAAATCGGTCTATCAAACACCGATACTCTAGTGAATTCTAGCATGTGCATGTGTTTATTTCATATTATCGATCCATAGAGTGAGAGCAGTTTGAAATACAGGCAATGGATGCTTTCGCAGTTCATATATAAACATTAATTAGTGCACTCCATGTTGTTAGTGTGAAGCACTTTATACATTTGTCACTTGCATGGATACATTCCAAATTGCTAGCTATGAAATAGAATACATGTCGAATTCAACATAAAGTGGGTTTCAAAGATTCGAATTCATAGGAAGTGCATTCATCTATTTGAACCCGAGATAATGGCATTTGTAAATCAGATGTAAAAGGGGGCATCAGTCTTTGTTGTGCGTTTGAACATGCTATATATTCATATGCATGTCTAACTTTTTTTTGCAACCAAGGAGATTATATCTGGAACCATGCATGAACTGAGGTAAGTTGCATATTTTTTAATATATACTCGTGTACAATGTATATTAAAATGTACCACCTCCATTACAAAATAATCGTAGCTTTAGGATTTTCAAGAGAAAAGATTTGTGAAGTTTGACAAATCCTGAATGTTCAATTCAAGAGAACCGAAAACGTTAATGATTCTGCTCCCAAATATTGAACGAATCGCCAAATAGGCCTCTGGTCACCCGAAACCGCGCGAGACTAATGTTTGGTGGTAGGAAATTACTGTCCTGACTCTGGCCCATGTAGCCTATCGGCCCGATGTCCACCGTGATAGGTTTGTAACTTCACCAAGACGCCAGTCTCAACCGCCTCCGAGAAGCATTCATACGCCGTGGGCGCCTAAACACCCATGCGCTCGGCCAAAATCTACCCCGCCCACATTTGGGACACCTGAGATTACTGTCCTACCCCCAACCCGCAACATGTCCGAAATTTTAGATGGGGGCAAAGTTTGTAACTTTCCCCAAATTTCAAACAAGCGCGTCTCAAACCGAAACATTGTTCCCCCTTAGTTCCCCGCCTCCCTCTGTTTCCCCATTCATACTCCGTGGGCACCAAAGCGCCCTCTCCACCAGCCGCGAAACCCCAGCCTCCTCCGTCCTCCACCCCATATCGCCCAATCCACCGCCGCCCTCCTCCATCACGCCGGAGCCGGTACCACGACGTCGTCGTCCAATGTAACCGCAACCGCAACACCCTCAAGGACATAGCAGCTGAAGCCGATGTAGAGCTACCTCCACGACACCGACGCCGATGTGTGATGTCTACTACACAACCTTCTTCTTGTATACGTTGTTGGGCCTCCAAGTGCAGAGGTTTGTAGGACAGTAGCAAATTTCCCTGAAGTGGATGACCTAAGGTTTATCAATCCGTAGGAGGCGTAGGATGAAGATGGTCTCTCTCAAGCAACCCTGCAACCAAATAACAAAGAGTCTCTTGTGTCCCCAACACACCCAATACAATGGTAAATTGTATAGGTGCACTAGTTCGGAGAAGAGATGGTGATACAAGTGCAATATGGATGGTAGATAAAGGTTTTTGTAATCTGAAATTATAAAAACAGCAAGGTAATTAATGATAAAAGTGAGCAGAAATGGTATTGCAATGCGTTGAAACAAGGCCTAGGGTTCATACATTCACTAGTGTAAGTCCTCTCAACAATAATAGCATAATTGGATCACATAACTATCCCTCAACATGCAACAAAGAGTCACTCCAAAGTCACTAATAGCGGAGAACAAATGAAGAGATTATGGTAGGGTACGAAACCACCTCAAAGTTATTCTTTCCAATCAAATCCGTTGGGCTATTCCTATAAGTGTCACAAACAGCCCTAGAGTTCGTACTAGAATAACACCTTAAGACACAAATCAACCAAAACCCTAATGTCACCTAGATACTCCAATGTCACCTCAAGTATCTGTGGGTATGATTATACGATATGCATCACACAATCTCAGATTCATCTATTCAACCAACACATAGGACCTCAAAGAGTGCCCCAAATTTTCTATAAGAGAATCACGACGAAAACATGTGCTAACCCCTATGCATAGGTTCATGGGCGGAACCCGCAAGTTGATCACCAAAACATACATCAAGTGAATCACGTGATATCCCATTGTCACCACAGATACGCACAGCAAGACATACATCAAGTGTTCTCAAATCTTTAAAGACTCAATCTGATAAGATAACTTCAAAGGGGAAACTCAATCCATTACAAGAGAGTAGAGGGGGGAGAAAACATCATAAGATCCGACTATAATAGCAAAGCTCGCGATACATCAAGATCGTATCACCTCAAGAACACGAGAGAGAGAGAGAGAGATCAAACACATAGCTACCGGTACATACCCTCAGCCCCGAGGGTGAACTACTCCCTCCTCGTCATGGAGAGCGCCGGGATGATGAAGATGGCCACCGGTGAGGGTTCCCCCCTCCGGCAGGGTGCCGGAACAGGGTCTCGATTGACTTTTGGTGGCTACAGAGGCTTGCGGCGGTGGAACTCCAGACCTATTGTGCTCTCGGATGTTTTTAGGCTATACGGAGATATATATAGGTGGAAGAAGTACGTCAGGGGGGGCACGAGGGGCCCACAAGGGTGGACGGCGCGCCCTAGGGGGTGGGCGCGCCCCCCTACCTCGTGGCCTCCTCGAAGCTTCCTTGACGTAGACTCCAAGTCTCCCGGGTTGCTTTCCTTCCAAAAATAAGTTCTGTGAAGTTTCAGGTCAATTGGACTCCGTTTGATTTTCCTTTTCTGCGATACTCTAAAACAAGGAAAAAACATAAACTGGCACTGGGCTCTGGGTTAATAGGTTAGTACCAAAAATGATATAAAAGTGTATAATAAAGCCCATAAACATCAAAAATAGTAGATAATATAGCATGGAGCAATCAAAAATTATAGATACGTTGGAGACGTATCAGCATCCCCAAGCTTAATTCCTGGTTGTCCTCGTGTAGGTAAATGATAAAAATAGAATTTTTGATGCGGAGTGCTACTTGGCATAATTTTAATGTAATTCTTATTAATTGTGGTATGAATATTCAGATCCGAAAGATTCAAGATAAAAGTTCATATTGACATAAAAATAATAATACTTCAAGCATACTAACTAAGCAATTATGTCTTTTCAAAATAACATGGCCAAAGAAAGTTCATCCCTACAAAATCATATAGTTTAGTCATGCTCCATTTTCGTCACACAAGAATGCTCTCATCATGCACAACCCTGATGACAAGCCAAGCAATTGTTTCATACTTTAGTAATCTCAAACCTATAAACTTTCACGCAATACATGAGCGCGAGCCATGGATATAGCACTATGGGTGGAATAGAATATGATGATGGGGGTTATGTGGAGAAGACAAAAAATGGAGAAAGTCTCACATCAACGAGGCTAATCAATGGGCTATGGAGATGCTCACCGATTGATGTTAATGCAAGGAGTAGGGATTGCCATGCAACGGATGCACTAGAGCTATAAATGTATGAAAGCTCAACAAAAGAAACTAAGTGGGTGTGCATCCAACTTGCTTGCTCACGAAGACCTAGGGCACTTGAGGAGGCCCATTGTTGGAATATACAAGCCAAGTTCTATAATGAAAATTCCCACTAGTATATGAAAGTGACAAAACAAAAGACTCTCTATCATGAAGATTATGGTGCTACTTTGAGGCACAAGTGTGGCAAAGGATAGTAGCATTGTCCCTTCTCTCTTTTCTCTCATTTTTTTGGGCCCTCTCTTTTTTTATGGCCTTTCTCTTCTCTTTTTTTTCTTTTTTTATTCCTCACTTGGGAAAATGCTCTAGAAAATGATGATCACCACACTTCAATTTATTTACAACTCAATGATTACAACTCGATACTAGAACAAAAGATGACTCTATATGAATGCCTCCGGCGGTGTACCGGCATTGCGATGAATCAAGAGTGACATGTATGAAAAATTATGAATGGTGGATTTGCCACAAATACAATGTCAACTACATGATCATGCAAAGCAATATGACAATGATGATGCGTGTCATAATAAACGGAACGGTGGAAAGTTGCATGGCAATATATCTCGGAGTGGCTATGGAAATGCCATAATAGGTAGGTATGGTGGCTGTTTTGAGGAAGATATAAGGAGGTTTATGTGTGAAATAGCATATCATATCACGGGGTTTGGATGCACCGGCGAAGTTTGCGCCAACTCTCAATGTGAGAAAGGGCAATGCACGGTACCGAAGAGGCTAGCAAGGATGGAAGGGTGAGAGTGCGTATAATCCATGGACTCAACATTAGTCATAAAGAACTCACATACTTATTGCAAAAATCTACAAGTCATCAAAAACCTCGGCACTACGTGCATGCTCCTAGGGGGATAGATTGGTAGGGAAAGACCATCGCTCGTCCCCGACCGCCACTCATAAGGAAGACAATCAAATAACACCTCATGTTTCAAATTTGTTACACAACGTTTACCATACATGCATGCTACGGGATTTGCAAACTTCAACACAAGCATTTCTCAAATTCACAACTACTCAACTAGCACGACTTTGATATTATTACCTCCGTATCTCAAAACAATCATCAAGCATCAAACTTCTCTTAGTATTCGATACTCTATATGGAAGTTTTTACTATTCTTGGATGCCTAGCATATTAGGATTATTTAAGCAAATTACCATGCTATTTAAGACTCTCAAAATGATATAAGTTAAGCATGAGAGTTCATCTATTTCTTCAAAATAAAACTACCACCATGCTCTAAAAGATATAAGTGAAGTACTAGAGCAAACAACAAACTACTCCGAAAGATATAAGTAAAGATCAATGAGTAGTCGAATAATTATGCAACTATGTGAAGACTCTCTAACATTAAAGAATTTCAGATCTTAGTATTTTATTCAAGCAGCAAGCAAAGCAAAATAAAATGACATTCTAAGAATAGCAAACATCATGTGAAGAAGCAAAAACTTAGGATCAACCGGTACTAACCGATAGTTGTTGAAGAAGAAAGGTGGGATGCCAACCGGGCATCCCCAAGCTTAGACGCTTGAGACTTCTTGAAATATTATCTTGGAGTGCCTTGGGCATCCCCAATCTTGGCTTTTGTGTCTCCTTAATTCCTCTCATATCACGGTCTCCCTAATTCTCAAAAGCTTCATCCACACAAAACTCAACAAGGACTCGTGAGATAAGTTAGTATAAACCATTGAAAAAACCTTATCATACTCTACTGTAGCAAATCACTAAAATTATTATTCAACATTGCATACTAAATGCCTCTGCATATTTAATATTCCTATCCTCAAATAGAATCATTAAAGAAGCAAACATATGCAAACAATGCAAACATAACAGCAATCTGCCTAAACAGGACAGTCTGTAAAGAATGTAGCAAAATCCATACTTCCCTAGCTCCAAAAATTATGAAAGTAAATTAACACTATAGTAAATTTATCAGATCTTAATATGCAAAAGGTTTCAACATTTTATCACATTCTGAATTTTCTAGGGAATTATTGCAACAGCGGTAAACTTTCTGTTTTCAAACAGCAATATGTGGACTTCTAAAATAGGCATAATAAAGGCTATCAATGCCACTTTTATTGAAATAAAATATGTGAAACATTGTTCTAAATACCAGAAAGAAAATTCTAACAAAATAAATTGATGCTCCAAGCAAAACACATATCATGTGGCGAATAAAAATATAGCTCCAAGTAAAGTTACTAATGAACGAAGACGAAAGAGGGGATGCCTTCCGGAGCATCCCCAAGCTTAGGCTTTTGGTTGTCCTTGAATATTACCTTGGGGTTCCTTGGGCATCCCCAAGCTTAGGCTCTTGCCACTCCTTATTCCATAATCCATTGAATCTTTACCCAAAACTTGAAAACTTCACAACACAAAACTTAAAGTAGAAAACTCGTGAGCTCTGTTAGTATAAAAAAATAAATCACCACTTCAAGGTACTTTAATGAACTCATTATTTATTTATATTGGTTTTAAACCTACTGTATTCCAACTTATCTATGGTTCATACCCTCCGATACTACCCATAGATTCATCAAAATAAGCAAACAACACATAGAAAACAGAATCTGTCAAAAACAGAACAGTCTGTAGTAATCTAGATCAAATGTATACTTCTGGAACCCCAAAAATTCTAAAATAAATTTCTGGACCTGAGGAATTTATCTATTAATCATCTGCAAAAAGTAATTAACTAAATATCACTCTCCAATAAAAAATGTCAGCAATTCTCGTGAGCGCAAAAGTTTCTGTTTTTTACAGCATGATCAACAAGACTTTCCCCAAGTCTTCCAACGGTTCTACTTGGAACAAACACTAATTAAACACATAAAACCACATATAAAAAGAGGCTAGATGAATTATTTATTACTAAACAGGAACAAAAAGCAAGGAACAAAAATAAAATTGGGTTGCCTCCCAACAAGCGCTGTCGTTTAACGCCCCTAGCTAGGCACGATGATTTCAATGATGCTCACATAAAAGATAAGAATTGAAACATAAAGAGAGCATCATGAAGAATATGACTAACACATTTAAGTCCAACCCACTTCCTATGCATAGGTATTTTGTGAACAAACAACTTATGGGAGCAATAATTAACTAGCATAGGAAGGCATAACAAGCATAACTTCAAAACTTTAAGCACATAGAGAGGAAACTTGATATTATTGCAATTCCTACAAGCATATGTTCCTCCCTCATAATGATTTTCAGTAGCATCATGAATTAATTCAACAATATAACTATCACATAAAGCATTCGTTTCATGATCTATAAGCATAGAATTTTTATTACTCTCCACACAAGCAAATTTCTTCTCATGAATAGTAGTGGGAGCAAACTCAAAAAAATAACTATCATGTGAGGCATAATCCAATTGAAAGTTAAAATCATGATGACAAGTTTCATGGATATCATTATTTTTAATAGCATACAAGTCATCACAATAATTTTCATAGATAGCAACTTTGTTCTCATAATCAATTGGAACCTCTTCGGGAATAGTGGATTCATCACAAAATAAAGTCATGACCTCTCCAAATCCACTTTCATCAATATAATCATCATAAATAGGAGGCATGCTTTCATCATAATAAATTTTCTCATCAAAACTTGGGGGACAAAAAATATCATCTTCATTAAACATAGCTTCCCCAAGCTTGTGGCTTTGCATATCATTAGCATCATGGATATTCAAGGAATTCATACTAACAACATTGCAATCATGCTCATCATTCAAATATTTAGTGCCAAATATTTTAATGCATTCTTCTTCTAACACTTTGGCACAATTTTCCTTCCCATCATACTCACGAAAGATGTCAAAAAGATTAAACGTATGAGACAAACTCAATTCCATTTTTTGTAATTTTCTTTTATAAACTAAACTAGTGATAAAACAAGAAATTAAAAGACTCGATTGCAAGATCTAAAGATATACCTTCAAGCACTCACCTCCCCGGCAACGGTGCCAGAAAAGAGCTTGATGTCTACTACAAAACCTTATTCTTGTAGATGTTGTTGGGCGTCCAAGTGCAGAGCTTTGTAGGACAGTAGCAAATTTACCTCAAGTGGATGACCTAAGGTTTATCAATCCGTAGGAGGCATAGGATGAAGATGGTCTCTCTCAAGCAACCCTGCAACCAAATAACAAAGAGTCTCTTGTGTCCCCAACACACCCAATACAATGGTAAATTGTATAGGTGCACTAGTTCGGCGAAGAGATGGTGATACAAGTGCAATATGGATGGTAGATAAAGGTTTTTGTAATCTGAAATTATAAAAACAGCAAGGTAACTAATGATAAAAGTGAGCACAAACGGTATTGCAATGCGTTGAAACAAGGCCTAGGGTTCATACTTTCACTAGTGTAAGTCCTCTCAACAATAATAGCATAATTGGATCACATAACTATCCCTCAACATACAACAAAGAGTCACTCCAAAGTCAGTAATAGCGGAGAACAAACGAAGAGATTATGGTAGGGTACGAAACCACCTCAAAGTTATTCTTTCCAATCAATCCGTTGGGCTATTCCTATAAGTGTCACAAACAGATCTAGAGTTCGTACTAGAATAACACCTTAAGACACAAATCAACCAAAACCCTAATGTCACCTAGATACTCCAATGTGACCTCAAGTATCTGTGGGTATGATTATACGATATGCATCACACAATCTCAGATTCATCTATTCAACCAACACATAGTACCTCAAAGAGTGCCCCAAAGTTTCTACAGGAGAATCACGACGAAAACATGTGCCAACCCCTATGCATAGGTTCATTGGAGGAACCCGCAAGTTGATCACCAAAACATACATCAAGTGAATCATGTGATATCCCATTGTCACCACAGATACGCACGGCAAGACATACATCAAGTGTTCTCAAATCTTTAAAGACTCAATCCGATAAGATAACTTCAAAGGGGAAACTCAATCCATTACAAGAGAGTGGAGGGGGGAGAAAACATCATAAGATCCAACTATAATAGCAAAGCTCGTGATACATCAAGATCGTATCACCTCAAGAACACGAGAGAGAGAGAGAGAGAGAGAGATCAAACACATAGCTACTGGTACATACCCTCAGCCCCGAGGGTGAACTACTCCCTCCTCGTCATGGAGAGCGCCGGGATGATGAAGATGGCCACCAGTGACGGTTCCCCCCTCCGACAAGGTGCCGGAACAGGGTCCCGATTGACTTTTGGTGGCTACAGAGGCTTGCGGCGGTGGAACTCCAAATCCATTGTGCTCTCGGATGTTTTTTGGGTATATGGAGATATATAGGCGGAAGAAGTATGTCAGAGGGGCCACGAGGGGCCCACGAGGGTGGAGGGCATGCCCTAGGGGGTTGGTCGTGCCCCCCTACCTCGTGGCCTCCTCGAAGCTTCCTTGACGTAGACTCCAAGTCTCCCGGGTTGCTTTCCTTCCAAAAATAAGTTCCGTGAAGCTTCAGGTCAATTGGAATCCGTTTGATTTTCCTTTTCTGCGATACTCTCAAACAAGGAAAAAACAGAAACTGGCACTGGGCTCTGGGTTAAATAGGTTAGTCCCAAAAATGATATAAAAGTGTATAATAATGCCCATAAACATGAAAAATAGTAGATAATATAGCATGGAGCAATCAAAAATTATAGATACATTGGAGACGTATCAACGTGCGCCGTACCAGAACTACTCCGACCACGCTGTCCTGCGCCTCACTGCTGCCGCTCCACTGTCGCAACCGTCCACCGCACCGAAGTTGTTCCCGCTACGCCGTTGTTCGCCGCCTCAGATTTGCTTCCCCGCCGCCAACAGACGGCCACCGCACCACACTCAATAACTTGGCCATGGGTTCGTCCAAGGCTGCACCGTCCTCCACAACTTCTTGTTTCTAGCGAACCACAAGAAGATGGTTGGAAAAATAGAAGGAGGACACATCACTACCAGCAGTAAGAGGTACTCCTCTTCCCTTATTCGTGCAAACCTTACGTCTCTGCTCACACTGTATTCATCCCACGAAAGAAACTAGGTGAGCGCTTCTTACTGCATCTTCTTCATGATACTAAATGCACAAGGTTTCCTCCCTTTACTATTTCACCTTTGCTAGAGGTCAGTAGCCCGCGTGGATTTCAATTCAGGGTCAGTCGAACCGCAATTAAAAGAAGCAGCACCCGCTTAGGCGCGCGGAGCACCTAGCCCGCCTATTCGCCGGGGAAGCGGCGCATCGGTTTCTATCATAGGGGTGTGGGGCGCAGGAGCTGCTTGCGCCCGATCTGGAGGTCGAAGGGGCTTGAACGGATTGCCGGGGGGCGGTGCCAAGCACGGCAGGGCGGTGAGGTCGAGGGGAGGGTGCAGGCAGGGGACTGAGCCGGTGGTCGCTGCCGTTTCGAGGAAGATCGTCAACACTGACTGGCTGGAGGTAGTTGAAGGCGACCTGCCCGTTCTTTGTACATCAAACGGTGCAGAATAAATGGACTTACCTATTTGTTTTTAGTCAATGTTATTTTCATAGAATCCTGTAGTAATTTAGTGTGCCATGCATGTTGCAGAGCTATCATATGTCTCCCGTCATTTATTTCTCACCGACCTGCTATCTGCTACCTTTACACTGTACTAATTGTGCACACACTTCACCCATACTCACACTATTGTTTTTTATGCATGGGTATTTCAGACTCTGACGCAGTGTTGATGAATGCTGAAAAGAAAAGACAGAAGTCGCTCCAGTGTAATTCGAGGATAAGCACTAAGCGTTTCAGCGCTCTAAAGGATGCAGTGTCAGCAATTGGAGACAGTAAATGTAGCTCTGCAGTTGATGATCTCAATTGCCACACACAACCATCCCAGGTGCTTGCTTTAACTTTGCGCTGTCAAATGTGGTTGCATGTTGCATATGGTGTCTAGCTTGTATTGCTTCCAATTTGGTTAAATTCCATCTGCTTACTTTACACATTATACCTTTGATAATGACATGCCTTCCTGTTTTTGATACATACTCCCTCCGTTCGGAATTACTCATCCAAGAAATGAATGTATCTAGATGTATTTTAGTTGTAGATACATCCATTTTTGTGACAAGTAATTCCGAACGGAGGGAGTACTACATATTTCTATTAACCATGTTCGTACATCAAACTAATGCTCTTTTGTATCCCTCATCAATCACTTATGATGAGATAGTCACCCGGGTGGGTTACTGTGAGACGCCATACTCGTTTAAAGAGTGCAGTGTCATCCCCCCCACATGATTCTCAAGAAACAACAAGGCTAAATGAAGATAGTCAACGTAGCTCTCTAGTTGATGACCACAATTCCCCCACACCACCATCACAGGTGCTTTCTCTAACTTCGCAGTGTGCTATGTGGTTGCATGTTGCATACAGTGTCTAGCTTGTAATGCTTCTAATTAGGGTAAATTGCATCTTCTTAGTTTACACATTATACCTGTGAATATGACATGCCTTCCTATTTTTGGTACACACTACATCTATGTGTTAACCTTGTTCTTACATGGAACTACCTCTCTTCTGTATCCCGCATCAATCACTTATGACGAGTCACCTTTATTCATTGCATATTGCGTATTATTTCTAGCCTGTTTCCATGTATTGCTTCTAATTTGGTCAAATACATTTGTTAGGGAACCCTTTTAATTTGGCAGAGTGATATTGGTTTCATCTTTCATATGGTTTCTAGCTTGCATTGATTCTAACAAGTTCAAGCACCTCGTGCTTAGTTTACACTTTATACATCATACATGTCAATATGTCATGTCATCCTGTTTTTCATACATATTCCATCCTCCTATCATGCGGCTGCCTTACATGAAAGTAGTGTTCATCAGTATCATGCATCAATGAGTTCTGAAGAGCAAATTTTATTCCTTTTTCTTGTGGGTTTGACTTGAAAAGGCAAAATCAAGAAAGAGGAAGGAAAAGAGTAAGGAAGGCGATGATGGTGGTCCTCTGCAACAACGTAAACGGAGCATCTGTACCGATTCTCCTTGTACTGATAGTGCATTACAAGGTCCAAGTCTCCGCTCCCCTACTCCACCATCCAAGGTGCTTGCTCTAACTTGGCAGTGTGATATCTGGTTGCATGTTGCATATGGTGTCTAGCTTGTATTGCTCCTAATTAGTGTAAACTGCATCTTCTTAGCTTACACATGATACATGTGAATATGACACGCTTTCCTGTTTTTGGTACATACTATATCTGTCTATCACACCATGTTCTTACATGAAACTACTCTTCTTGTGTATCCTGCATCAGTCACTTATGATGGAACACCTTTAAGTTGGCAGTGTGATATTGGTTTGTGTCTTGAATATGATTTCTATCATGTATTGCTTCTAGTTTGATGAACGCCACCTATGATGAGACATTTTTAACTTGGTAGAGTGATATTGATTGCACCTTTCATATGGTGTCTAGTTTGCAGTGCTTCTAATTTGTTGAAGTGCCTTCTTCTTAGTTACCACATCATAGGTCTGAATATGTCAAGCCGTCTACTTTTTTGTACATATTCCATCCTCGTATCATGACTTTGCCTTTCATCAGAGTAGTGTTCGTCAGTATCATGCATCAATGAGTTCTGAAGAGCAAAATGTATTCCTTTTTCTTGTGGGTTTGACTTGACAAGGCAAAATCAAGAAAGAGGAAGGAAAAGAGTAAGGAAGGCGATCATGGTGGTCCTCTGCAGCAACGTAAACGGAGCATCTGTACTGATTCTCCTTGTACTGATAGTGCATTACAAGGTCCAAGTCTCCGCTCCCCTACTCAACCATCCAAGGTGCTTACTCTAACTTGGCAGTGTGATATCTGGTTGCATGTTGCATATGGTGTCTGGCTTGTATTGCTCCTAATTAGTGTAAACTGCATCTGCTTAGCTTACACATGATACGTGTGAATATGACATGCTTTTTCTGTTTTTGGTACATACTATATCTGTCTATCACACCATGTTCTTACATGAAACTACTCTTCTTGTGTATCCTGCATCAGTCACTTATGATGGAACACCTTTAAGTTGGTAGTGTAATATTTGTTTGCGTCTTGAATATGATTTCTAGCATGTATTGCTTGTAGTTTGATGAACGCCACCTATGACGAGACAATTTTAACTTGGCAGAGTGATATTGATTGCACCTTTCATATGGTGTCTAGTTTGCAGTGCTTCTAATTTGTTGAAGTGCCTTCTGCTTAGTTACCACATCATAGGTCTGAATATGTCAAGCCGTCTATTTTTTCGTACATATTCCATCCTCGTATCATGACTTTGCCTTTCATCGGAGTAGCGTTCGTCGGTATCATGCATCAATGAGTTCTGAAGAGAAAATTTTATTCCTTTTTCTTGTGGGTTTGACTTGACAAGGCAAAATCAAGAAAGAGGAAGGAAAAGAGTAAGGAAAGCGATGGTGGTGGTCCTCTGCAACAACGTAAACGGAGCATTTGTACCGATTCTCCTTGTACTGATAGTGCATTACAAGGTCAAAGTCTCCGCTCCCCTACTCCACCATCCAAGGTGCTTGCTCTAACTTGGCAGTGTGATATCTGGTTGCATGTTGCATATGGTGTCTAGCTTGTATTGCTCCTAATTAGTGTAAGCTGCATCTGCTTAGCTTATACATGATATGTGTGAATATGACATGCTTTCCTGTTTTTGGTACATACTATATCTATCTATCACACCATGTTCTTACATGAAACTACTCTTCTTGTGTATCCTGCATCAGTCACTTATGATGGAACACCTTTAAGTTGGTAGTGTAATATTGGTTTGTGTCTTGAATATGATTTCTAGCATGTATTGCTTGTAGTTTGATGAACGCCACCTATGACGAGACAATTTTAACTTGGCAGAGTGATATTGATTGCACCTCTCATATGGTGTCTAGTTTGCAGTGCTTCTAATTTGTTGAAGTGCCTTCTGCTTAGTTACCACATCATAGGTGTGAATATGTCAAGCCGTCCATTTTTTCATACATATTCCATCCTCGTATCATGACTTTGCCTTTCATCAGAGTAGTGTTCGTCAGTATCATGCATGAATGAGTTCTAAAGAGCGAATTATATTCCTTTTTCTTGTCGGTTTGACCTCACAATGCAAAATCAATAAAGCTGAAGGAAATTGGCAAGGCATTGGATGATGGTGGTCCTTCCAAGCAACTAAAACGGAGGTTCTCTACAGATTCTACTCCGCCATCCTCCCAACAAGATTCACAAGACAACGCAAGGCTAGACAGTCAACGTAGCTGTGTAGATGATGAGCACATCTCCCCTACTCCACCATCACATGTGCTTGCTCTAACTTGGCACTATTATATGTGGTTGCATGTTGCGTATGATGTCTAGCTTGTATTGCTTCCAACTTTGTTGAATTGCATCTGCTTACTTTACACATAATGCCTGTGAGTATGACACGTGTTCTTGTTTCTAGAACATACGTGTACATGATGAGCACATCTCCCCTACTCCACCATCACAGGTGCTTGCTCTAACTTGGCACTATTATATGTGCTTGCATTTTGCGTATGATGTCTAGCTTGTATTGCTTCTAACTTTGTTGAATTGCATCTGCTTACTTTACACATAATGCCTGTGAATATGAGACGTGTTCCTGTTTCTAGAACATACGTGTACATGATGACCACATCTCCCCTACTCCACCATCACAGGTGCTTGCTCTAACTTGGAACTGTTATATGTGGTTGCGTTTTTCGTATGATGTCTAGTTTGTATTGCTTCTGATTATGTTGAATTGCATCTGCGTAGCTTACAACTTATACCTGCAACGATCACTTACCCATAAGACACATTTAACTTGGGACTGTGATGTAGGTTGCATCTTGCATTGTCTTCTAGCTTGTACTGCTTCTAATTTGTTGAAATGGCACTTATGACGAGACACTTTTTACCTGATAGAGTGATATTGGTTGCATGTTCATATGGTGCCTAGATTTCATTTCTTCTAATTTTGTTGAAATGCCTTCCGCTTACTATTTTTTCATACACATTCCATCCTCCTATCGTACATGTGAATATGAAACATTGTCTTGTTTTGTATATATTCCATCCTCCTATCCTGCGCTTGCCTTACATCAAAGTAGTGTTCGTCTGTATCATGCATCAACCAGTTATGCAGAGCTAATTTTATTCATCTTCTTGTGGTTTTGACTTCATAAGGCAATATCAGAAAATAGGAAGGAAAAGAGTAAGTTAGGGGATGTTGGTGGTCCTCCGCACCGACGCAAACAGAGACTCTCTAGATTTGCCACTGCTAGTGCTAATGAAGTTGAAGTCTCAAGTCTACATGATGAGTTCATCTCACGTACTCCACCATCGCAGGTGCTTGCTCTAAGTTGACAGTGTGATAATTGGTTTCATGTTGCATATGTTGTCTAGCCTGTATTTCTTCTATTTTGATTAAATTGCACCTGTTGAGTTCATACGTTATACATGTGCATATGACATGGCGTTCTGTGTCTAGAATACACTGCATCTATCTATCATACCATGTTCTTACATCAAAGTACTGCTGTTGTGTATCCCGCATCAGTCACTCATGATTGGACACTTTTAACATGGCAGTTTGATAGTGGTTGCATCTTGCATTGATTTCTATGTTATACTGCTTCTAATTTTTCGAATTGCCACTGATGACAAGAAACTTTTAACTTGGCAGAGTAATATTGGTTGCATCATTCATATGGTGTCTAGCTTGCATTACTTCTATTTTCTTGAAAATCCTTCTTCTTAGTTTACACCTCGTAGCTGTGAATATGTCATGCCGTCCTGTTTTTCTTACATATTCCATCCTCATACGGTTGTCTTACATCAAAGTATTGCTTGTCTGTATCATGCATCCATGAGTTCTGAAGAGCGATTTTATTCTTTTGTGTTGTGGGTACGGCTTGACATGGCAAAGTCAAAAAAGAGCAAGGAAAATAATATAGTAGGGAGTGGTGTTACTCGTCGGGTGAAACAGAAAAGGATCTACCGTCCAGATTTTGCTGGTACTTATAGTGCAGTAGAAGGTCCAAGTCCACCGGCTAAATCTACAAACACAGTATCACCTGCTCCACCAGTTGCAGCATCCGCTTCAACCGTACCAGCATCTCAACGAGTTACTCATTCGTTTGCTCCGGAACTGGCCAGTTCCCAAGCTGCCTTCACACCTAACACTACTTTCGAAGCACTGCTGACACAACAAGACTTGGCAAGATCAGATGAAACTCATGAGCATCAACACCAAGACGGTACCTGACCGAGTCAAGTTGCAGTTGCATGCTCCTTTATATGTACTCTCACAGTTTGATGTACACTAACACTTTCCATATTCGTTGTTGAACTAGCACCATGACGCAAGCGGAAACAGACATCAGGGATAATGCTTGACATATTAACAAAATCTAAAGGAGGAAGAATGGAGATCCATTTTGAGGCAGGTGTAAAAAGGCCACGTGATGCTATAGAGTCAGCCAAGTTAGTATCAGAGGCAGCCGTTGCCGTTAGGTGTCATGCATGTATCCTCCCAACATGGATCCAGTACATGAATGAGAAAGACAATGCCCAGTTTAACACCTTCCTTGACCATTTATCCGTAAGTAATGTTATTCATCGCAATTAGTAATATTGTCTTGCTCTATCCCATACTTTCTAGCTTCCTCCTAATAAGACTCACATTCTTTTTTCAACAGATGAGGTTCAAGTTGGATCCGAAAGATGATGCAACTAAACAAGCATGCACTCATGTTTTTTAGTCTGCTCTGCGACAGTATTGGTACCACCTTAGAAAATCTCACTTTGAAGGCAAGGCTAACAATGAAATTGCCCAAACATCTCCAGTGGAATATATTACAGATGAAGACTGGACAGCCCTCGTTAAACACTGGTCCGATCCAAAGTATCAGGTAGGCTATATGTATTTGATCAGACCACATATTGAACTTGTATTTATGTATGTGCCTTACAAGTGTATCTTCTTCTAGGCTAACTGTTTGAAGAACAAGACCAACCGTTCTAAAGTGAAATTCCAACAGACAACAGGATCTCGTAGCTATATTGCACACTGTGAGGCTCTTGTAAATAGCCGCTACTTCCTTCTTTTTTCTGTGCCATATTATCGTATCTATATTGACTTGTTCCAAATACAGAGGAAAGCCTATGCGGACCAAAAAGAACCTTAACCAATTGCAGTGCAAATCTTCAAGGATTGCTACACCAACAAGATGAAGGGCATGAGCACACCAGTTCAAGCCGCTGTTGTAAGTCCTTACTCCTCCTGCCTTTGAACTGATTGGTACTGTGATGTGTTCATTTAACTACTTGGTTTGCAGCCAATGTCAGTTACTCTATTCACTTTTATACACAGTTGTCTTAACGTATCATTTCACCTTACATGGTTTAAAAGAGATGAAGGATATTCTTTTGGTCTTGATCTGTATTCTAGTTGTTATGTTCACGTGCGCACACAATGATAAAACAGCCTGTTTGTTTTATATCTGTTTACCCATGATATGAATGATGTCATACTATGTTCATCCTACTTTAAACCATGTCTCTTTATCCTTAGATGTCAACAAATGTGAGGAAATAGACAATACAGTAGGCATGCTACATGGACATATGTTCCGAAAGTGATTTTATTATGTAGTTGGCACTACAATACATGCTAATGTATTACAATAGTTCACCAAAATAAGTTATGTATAAACATGTAACCTACTTTGTTTGTTTTTGTCTCATTAGTAACTTATCTGGTACACTAATCTACAAGTTCAAACTTTCAGGAAGCTATGGAAAAAATGATTGAACAACCATAACCACCTGAAGGTGACAAGGCTACCACATGCACAATATCACCTCTTGCTGCAGTGCGTCAGTATCTCTCCACTAACAGTGCAAAAGCACCTTCCTGCGCAATTCTGGGTTGGTTGTCAAGGTAACCTCGTCCAAATCACCTACTGAACAAAATCTTCCTGCTAGACAGTGATATATCTATGCTCCAGACACAAGTCCAATCCCTAATGGACGTTGTTTTGGAAACAAGAATAGTGGTTGACAAATGTCGTCAAGATATGAATGGTTTTGAAACCAGACTATCAGACATTTGCTTCGTTGTTCAAGAGCAATGGCGGAAAAAAGGTGAAGATCGTGCTGCTCCATCAGATTCTACAGCCTGAAACATTAGCACTCAGGTCAAATGATCTATGCTTCTATACATCTGATGGTGCTTTTATCTACAAGGACTATAAACTTTATGCCAACAGGCCTTTTGTTGTGATACAGCATTTATGATGCTGCCAAAGCCTACAATAATTATGACACTATTTTTGTATAGTGTAGGTTTATCTTAGTAATGTATTCGGCCGAAAGCTTCGTAGGATCCCAACATATCAACATTCGTCGGGCCCATTACAATTGGGCTAAAAACGATTATGGGCCGAAATTTGCATGTAGCCCACTAAAAATATCTGGGCCTAAATCAGCATAAGATTTCATATTTTTCTGAAACATAATTTGGGCCCTCAGTAACAATAGGCCATTTACAGGTGTAAATATCTCGAGCCCATAAAAACATGGGCCTTTAAAAGACCGAAAGTGAGATTGGGCCCATCTATGATGCAGATCTTTCATAGGCCGAATTCGGACGGGCCGTAAATGCGCTGACCTAATACACGGGCCTTTAACAGGCCGGAAGTTCGGTCGGGCTAGATGATCGTCATTTTTATATGGGCCGTTAATGGGCCCGATGTGACGTTGGGCCACATATGGCCCATGGATTTCGTCCGACGTTAACAGGCCGAAAATCACAATAGGCCGAAAGTGGCCCAAATCTATAGTGGGCCTCTAACAGGCCGAATGTCAGACATGGCCGAATAGGACCCAAATCCTTCACGGTCGTTTATGGGCCGAAAGTTTCAATGGCCTGTAAATGGGCCCAAATGAAGCAGGACCTTTAACAGGCCGGAAATACACCAGGCCGTAATTCGGCCCATACACTTAGCGGACTGTTAACGGGCCAGAAGTGACCATGGGCCGCGATGATGACAAGTTTAGGACAGGTCGTTGACGGGCCGATTTCACACTAGCTGTACGAGCCTTAACTGAGAATGTTGGGCCTTTAGCTGGGCCAGCCCATTATGGTCCGCAAAATCTCGCGGGCCTTTAGCTGGGCGGGCCCATTATGGCCCGCAAAATCTCGTAGGCCTTTAGCTGGGCCGGCCCATTATGATATGCAAAATCTCGTGGGCCTTTTCTGGGTTGGCCCATTACGGACCGCAAAATCTTGTGGGCCTTTAGTTGGGTCGGCCCATTTAAATTTTATGGGCCACTTTTGGGTCGGTCCACGTGTCAACATATCATAGGCGCATCTCGCCCATTGGAGGAGTGACACCTATGCCAATGCGGACACGTGTTTCCGTCAGCCAATCAGAATTTTACACGTGGAAAATCCCCATTGGTCCGGGCTGTTAACGGGTTATCGGATCCAAAACCGGACCCGATAGCTTAACAGCGTTCCGTTACGGTGGATGCCACGTGTCGGTCACCCTTGATGAAAGCACTTCTGTGACGCGCGATTTATCGTCATGGAAGTGGACACTTCCGTGATGATAATTTTGGTAATGTCATGGAACACTTCTACGACAGCACAGGTATGACTATCTTGATTCTGTCATAAATTTGTCATGGATGTACATGCATGATAGAAAACGTGACCTACTATGACAAACACGTATCATCACGGAAGTGTATTTTTTTGTAGTGAAGGCCTCTTCCAAGTCCTCCCAGTTGCCGATGGAATTCTCGGGGAGGCTGTTTAGCCAGCATCGAGCTGGCCCTTTGAGCTTTAGTGGGAGGTATTTGATGGCGTGGAGGTCGTCTCCACGGGCCATGTGGACGTGGATAATAAAGTCCTCAATCCATATGGCGGGATCGGTTGTTCTGTCGTATGATTCAATATTGACGGGCTTGAACCCCTCGGGAATTCGTGATCCAGCACCTCATCTGTGAAGCAGAGAGGGTGTGCGGCGCCTCTAGATCGGGCCGTGTCACGGCGCACCTCCGATGGAGTCCGTCTGTGGTTATCGGCTCAGGTGTGACTAGGTTTGTCACGTCCGAATAGGTAGACGTCATCCTAAGTCGGGAAGCATCCTCGCGATCCATAGATTGATCTGGTGTGTCCTGCTCTACTGTCCAACTCCTGCCGAAGGTCGTATGTATGGTCCCGAGCTGTTCTGCCCCTGTTTTTGCGAGGCGGTGGGGCGGGCTGTTGTTTGGCTTGAGTTGTCATTTTATCCCGACCGCGGGGTGGTCGGTCCGCCGCATTATCCCGACCACGTGGTGATCGGTCCGTATTGCGTGAGGGAGGTATGGGATCTAGTGCCTCCTCATCAAACTGAGGTAGCAGTCTATGCTTTGGGTAACTCTTGGCTGGGCGCTCGAGGCCGTATTCCTCGGCTGCCAAGACATCAGTCCACCTACCAATGAGCAGGTCTTGATCAGCTTGGAGCTGCTGCTGCTTCTTCTTCAGGCTTCTTGCAATGGTTATTAGCTGGCGCTTGAAGCGCTCCTGCTCGAGGGGTGCCTCAGGCACAATGAAGTCCTCATTGCCGAGGCTCTCATCATCCTCAGAGACTGGACGATAACTACCATCGTCTGGGTCATCGGGTATGGCCTGTTTATCAGGGTTATCTTGCCCGTTGTCTTGTTCCTCCTGTTCGGATGCGGCCCCGATAGGGTCTTCATTATTTTCAGCGTCACCCGGAGTACTATTTTCTCCGGTGCCAGTGTTGCCATCATTTGGGCGACGAGGCTTAGAGCGGCGTTTAGGGCGCCGACGCTTGGATTGTGTATCAGAAGGTTTATTCGCAACTGGATCTCCTTTGTCATCGTTGCTAGCTTTTTTAGGTGTGTCGACCATGTACACATTGTACGAAGAGGTGGTCGTCCAACGTCCAGTAAACGGCGGGTCTTGGCCTTGCTCCATGTCGGCATCGTCGTCCATATCGTCGATGTCTTCGGAGCCGTAATCAAGCACATCGGTTAAGTCATCGACAGTGGCTATGAAGTGGGTGGCGGGTGGGAAGCGAAATTTCCCATGATCAGCCTCTGGCTCGAACCGAACATAGTTCGGTTGTGAGTCCTTCTCCAAGGACAAGTTCTTTAAAGATTTTAGCACATCACCCAAAGGTGAGTGCTGGAAGATGTCTGCGACGCTAAATTCGAGAATTGATAACCGATCCAGCTCGGTGTTCGCAGGCGTACCCGGTCCGGGATTTATAGCCAGAGACGAGTCCGGAGTTCCATTGACGCAAATATTGCGGGGTGCCGGGTCCATGTGCGGCTCCAACGCCACGGACTCGGTGGTCTCGGATGGCACGATCTGCTCCAGTTCTAAGGCCGTTGCAGCAATAGGGACCATCTTCTGGATGTGATCCGATGACAGATTTAAGTCATGTTCATCGAGGCGAGGGGGAGCGATCGCTGCGGTCTCAAATCCATTGAAGATCAAGTCTCCACAGATATCCGCGATGTAGTTCAAGCTTCCGAATCTGACCTGGTGGCCAGGGGCGTAGCTATCGATCTGCTCCAGATGGCCAGGCGAGTTGGCCCATAGTACGAAGACGCCGAACATGAAAATCTGTCCGGGGAGGAAGGTTTCTCCTTGGACAGCGTCGCTATAGACGATTGAAGGGGCCATCGAACCTTTCATTGATGGCACAGTGGAACTCTCAATGAAAGCACCAATGTCGGTGTCAAAACCGGTGGATCTCGGGTAGGGGGTCCCAAACTGTGCGTCTAGGATCGATGGTAACAGGAGACGGGGGACACGATGTTTACCCAGGTTCGGGCCCTCTCTATGGAGGTAATACCCTACGTCCTGCTTGATTGATCTTGATGAATATGAGTGTTACAAGAGTTGATCTACCATGAGATCGTAATGGCTAAACCCTAGAAGCCTAGCCTGTATAACTATGGTAATGAGTATATCCTTTCCAGACTAACCCCTCCGGTTTATATAGACACCAGGGGGGTCTAGGGTTTACATAGAGTCGGTTACATAAGAAGGGATCTTCATCTTCGGTCGCCAAGCTTTCCTTCCACGCCAAGGAGAGTCCAATCCGAACACGAGTACAGTCTTCAGCCTTCATGTCTTCACAACCCATCAGTCCGGCCCATGGATAACAGGCCGGACGCCCGAGGACCCCTTAGTCCAGGACTCCCTCCTTGGGCACGTCCCTGCCTCGTGGCCTCCTCGATTGTTTCTTGACGGACACTCCAAGTCTCATGGATCACGTTTGTTCCAAAAATAACGCTCCCGAAGGTTTCATTCCGTTTGGACTTTGTTTGATATTCCTTTTCTGTGAAACACTAAAATAGGCAAAAAAAACATCAATTTGGGTTGGGCCTCCGGTTAATAGGTTAGTCCCAAAAATAATATAAAAGTGTAAAATAAAGCCCATTAACATCCAAAACAGATAATATAATAGCATGAAACAATAAAAAAATATAGATACGTCGGAGACATATCAAGCATCCCCAAGCTTAATTCCTGCTCGTCCTCGAGTAGGTAAATGATAAAAACAGAATTTTTGATGTGGAATGCTTCCCAACATATTTCTCAATGTAATTTTTTCTTTATTGTGGCATGAATTTTTAGATCTGAAAGATTCAAGATAAAAGTTTAATATTGTCACAGAATAATAATACTTCAAGCATACTAACTAAGCAATCATGTCTTCTCAAAATAACATGGCCAAAGACAGTTATCCCTACAAAATCATATAGTCTGGCTATGCTCTATATTCATCACACAAAATATTAAATCATGCACAACCTCGATGACAAGCCAATCAATTTTTCATACTTTTGATGTTCTCAAACTTTTTCAATCTTCACGCAATATATGAGCGTTAGCCATGGATATAGCACTATGGTGGAATCGAATGGTGGTTGTGGAGAAGACAAAAAGGAGAAGATAGTCTCACATCAACTAGGCGTATCAACGGGCTATGGAGATGCCCATCAATAGATATCAATGTGAGTGAGTAGGGATTGCCATGCAATGGATGCACTAGAGCTAAGTGTATGAAAGCTCAACAAAAGAAACTTAGTGGGTGTGCATCCAACTTACTTGCTCACGAAGACCTAGGGCAATTTGAGGAAGCCCATCATTGGAATATACAAGACAAGTTCTATAATGTAAAATTCGCACTAGTTTATGAAAGTGAAAACATAGGAGACTCTCTATCATGAAAATCATGGTGCTACTTTGAAGCACAAGTGTGGAAAAAGGATAGTAACATTGTCCCTTCTCTCTTTTTCTCTCATTTTTTTGGCCTTCTTTTTTTTGGCCTCTTTGCCTTTTTTCCTTTTTTTATTTTTTGTCCGAAGTCTCATCCCGACTTGTGGGGGAATCATAGTCTCCATCATCCTTTCCTCACTAGGACAATGCTCTAATAATGATGATCATCACACTTCTCTTTACTTACAACTCAAGAATTACAACTCAATACTTAGAACAAAATATGACTCTATGTGAATGCCTCCGGCGGTGTACAGGGATATGCAATGAATCAAGAGTGACATGTATGAAAAAATTATGAATCGTGGCTTTGCCACAAATACGATGTCAACTACATGATCATGCATGGCAATATGACAATGATGAAGCGTGTCATAAAAAACGGAACGGTGGAAAGTTGCATGGCAATATATCTCGGAATGGCTATGGAAATGACATAATAGGTAGGTATGGTAGTTGTTTTGAGGAAGGTATATGGTGGGTTTATGGTACCGGCGAAAGCTGCACGGTACTAGAGAGGCTAGAAATGGTGGAAGGGTGAGGGTGCGTATAATCCATGGACTCAACATTAGTCATAAAGAACTCACATACTACGCACATGCTCCTAGGGGGATAGATTGGTAGGAAAAGACCATCGCTCGTCCCCGACCGCCACTCATAAGGAAGGCAATCAATAAATAAATCATGCTCCGACTTCATCACATAACGGTTCACCATACATGCATGCTACGGGAATCACAAACTGAAACACAAGTATTTCTCAAATTCACAACTACTCAACTAGCATGACTCTAATATCACCATCTCCATATCTCAAAACAATCATCAAGTATCAAACTTCTCATAGTATTCAATGCACTTATATGAAAGTTTTTATAATGCCTAAAAGCAAATTGCCATGTTGTTCTAAAGGACTATCAAAATAATATAAGTGAAGCATGAGAGATCAATTATTTCTATAAAAAAGAACCACCGCCGTGCTCTAAAAGATATAAGTGAAGCACTAGAGCAAAAACTATATAGCTCAAAAGGTATAAGTGAAGCATATAGAGTATTCTAATAAATTCCGATTCATGTGTGTTTCTCTCAAAAGGTGTGTACAATAGGGATCATTGTGGTAAACTAAAAAGCAAAGACTCAAATCATACAAGACGCTCCAAGAAAAACACATATCATGTGGTGAATAAAAATAGCTCCAAGTAAAGTTACTGATGAATGAAGACAAAAGAGGGGATGCCTTCCGGGGCATCCCCAAGCTTAGGCTTTTTGGTGTCCTTGGATTTACCTTGGGGTGCCTTGGGCATCCCCAAGCTTAGTCTCTTGCCACTCCTTGTTCCATAATCCATCAAATCTTTACCCAAAACTTGAAAACTTCACAACACAAAACTTAACAGAAAATCTTGTCAGCTCTGTTAGCGAAAGAAAACAAAACACCACTTCAAGGAAATGTAATGAGCTCATTATTTATTTATATTGGTGTTAAACATACTGTATTCCAATTTCTTTATGGTTTATAAACTCTTTTACTAGCCATAGATTCATCAAAATAAGCAAACAACACACGAAAAACAGAATCTGTCAAAAACAGAACAGTCTGTAGTAATCTATAACTAACGCAAACTTCTGTAACCCCAAAAATTCTAAAATAAACTGCTGGACGTGAGGAATTTATCTGTTAATCATATGCAAAAATAATTAACTAAATATCACTCTCCAATAAAAAATGGAAGCAATTCTCGTGAGCGTTAAAGTTTCTGTTTTTTACAGCAAGATCAAAAAGACTTTCCCCAAGTCTTCCCAACGGTTCTACTTGGCACAAACACTAATTAAACACAAAAAACACAACCAAAACAGAGGCTAGATAAATTATTTATTACTAAACAGGAGCAAAAATCAAGGAATAAAAATAAAATTGGGTTGCCTCCCAACAAGCGCTATCGTTTAACGCCCCTAGCTAGGCATAAAAGCGAAGATAGATCTAGTTATTGCCATCTTTGGTAGGCAATTCTTCCATAAGGCACCTATAAATCTTAGGAGTTTCTTTATTTTTATTAATTATCAAACTCCTAGGCATGAAATCAAGAAAATCATTTGTAGCAAAATGTTCCTTAAGGATAGTGAGAAAGTTGGGGTGAACACTTATGGATTTGAGATCCGCATTTCCTTTACTAGAAGTTTCACCCTTATTTTTAGGAACATACATCAATTTGGAAATCTTAGCATTAGAAGGAGTATTTTTCACGGAAGAAAAGGCAGACCCTAGGTTGGTAATAATATCCTCAATTTTATCAATTCTAGTGGAATCTTGATCTATCTTTTCATTAACCATAAGTTCCTTTTCTTTAAAAAAATTAAGAGCAACTCCTACCTTAGATCCGTACTGGGTAATTTGGTTATGGATCTTTCTATCCAAATTTTCAATCAACTCTATGGTGGCAACTTTATTTTCAATAATTTCAAGCCGTTGCATCACGTGTTCCAAAGTTAAAATAGTTCCATTAACAAAAGGAGGTGGTGGGCCAAACAAATATATCATAACATTACAAGAATCAAAAGTATAGCTACCCAAGAAATTACCTCCAGCAATGGTATCAAGAATATATCTATTCCAAGGAGTGATGCCTACATAAAAATTGCCAAGAAGAACGGAAGTAGATTGCTTCCTAGTAGATCTATTTTGCGCATTGCAAATTCTGTACCAAGCATCTTTTAGATTTTCTCCCTCCCTTTGTTTAAAATTAAGAACTTCATTCTTGGGAGACAAAGGAGTAGATAAAGGACTAGCCATAATGACGAAGCAAGCGGGAAAGAGGCGAATGGAAAGAGAGGGCGAAAGAAAAAGAGGGCAAATAAAATGGCAAGGGTGAAGTAGGGAAGAGTAAAACGAGAGGCAAATGGAAAATAATGTAATGCGAAGGATAAGAGTTGTGATGGGTACTTGGTATGTCTTGACTTGGCATAGATCTTCCCGGCAACGGCGCCAGAAATCCTTCTTGCTACCTCTTGAGCACTGCGTTAGTTTTCCCTTGAAGAGGAAAGGGTGATGCAGTAAAGCAACATAAGTATTTTCCTCAGTTTTTGAGAACCAAGGTATCAATCCAGTAGGAGACCACGCACGAGTCACCTCGTACCTACACAAACAAATAAGAACCTCACAACCAACGCGATAAAGGGGTTGTCAATCCCTTCACGGCCACTTGCAAGAGTGAGATCTGATATAGATAATAATAATAAGATACATATTTTTGGTATTTTTATGATATAGATTGAAAGTAAAGATTGCAAAATAAAATAGATTGTAAACTTGTATGATGGAGAATAGACCCGGGGGCCATAGGTTTCACTAGTGGCTTCTCTCAAGATAGCATAAGTATTACGGTGGGTGAACAAATTATTGTCGAGCAATTGATAGAAAAGCGAATAATTATGAGAATATCTAGGTATGATCATGTATATAGGCATCACGTCCGTGACAAGTAGACCGACTCCTGCCTGCATCTACTACTATTACTCCACACATCGACCGCTATCCAACATGCATCTAGAGTATTAAGTTCATAAGAACAGAGTAACGCCTTAAGCAAGATGACATGATGTAGAGGGATAAACTCATGCAATATGATGTAAATCCCATCTTTTTATCCTCGATGGCAACAATACAATACATGTCGTTGAAAGTGCGTTATATCGACTAGAGGGGGGGTGAATAGGCGATTTTTATGAAATTCTTCACTGAGGAATTTGCAGGTGAGGAAATTCCTTAGCGAAGAACTACTTGCAGCGGAATAAGTACTCAAAAGTAAACATAACGGAATACAAGCATAGTCATCATGATGAAATGAAGACAGACACAGAGTACATGAAGTCTAAGCACAGAATAACACAGGATGAAGACAAACAGACTGAAGAAATTGAACTGAGGAAATTGAGAAAGTCTTCAGTCAAAGTCTTCAAACACAGATATGAACAAACACACAACACAGTTATGAGGAAATGAAAGAGTTGAGGGAATAGAACCAGTAAGCTTGGTGAAGACAATGATTTGGTAGACCAGTTCCAACTACTGTCTCAGTTGTACGGCTGGTTGGAGCGGCTGAGTATTTAAACTCGAGGACACACAATCCCGGACACCCAGTCCTGAACACGCAGCTCAGGACACCAAGTCCTCACCGTATTCTCCTTGAACTAAGGTCACACAGACCTCATCCAATCACTCGTGGTAAGTCTTCAGGTGACTTCCGAACCTTCACAAACTTGGTCACTCGGCGATGCACAATTCCTCTTGGATGCTCTAGACCATGACGCCTAACCGTCTGGAAGAAGCAAAGTCTTCAAAGGTAACAAGCGTCGGATCCACACAGGATCAATCTCTTCAGTGATGCTCAATCACTTGGGGTTCGTAGGTGTTTGGGTTTGGGTTTTTCCTCACTTGATGATTTTCTCTCAAAGTCCTCGGAGGATGGGTTGCTCTCAAATGACAAGTGTCAGTTTCTCTCGGAGCAGCCAACCAGCTAGTGGTTGTAGGGGGCGGCTATTTATAGCCTAGGGAGCAGCCTGACATGATAAGACATAAATGCCCTTCAATGATATGATCGTTAGGTGGATAGATATTTTGGGACAGCTGGTGCATAGCACAGCAATGGTCGGAATTTTGAGTAGCAAAATCCTCAGGGCTATCATGTTCCTCACTGTGTAGGAAATCCGCACTGGCGAATTCCTAACTCCTCAGTCAGAACAAATTCCTCAGAGACCATAAGAACTTCGTCTCTATCACTGAAGAATATGACTAGACTGTATGAGATTTCCAAAGGCTTCATTCGAAGGGATTGGTAGGTGTAGGATTTTGAGTTGAGCATCACATGGAGATTTTTCCTTAGTATTTCCTCGACCCCCTTTAACAGTACGGTGTTTCCTATGACTCAAGGAAGAGAAAATGAAACTATGAAAACAAAAGTCTTCACGCTTCATGTTCCTCGAATGAATACCAAGTCTTCAAGGTCACACCAATTTCTTCACTTTCAAAGTCTTCAGAAAGTCTTTAGAAATCCAAAGTCTTCAGTCGAAGAACTTCATTTTTAGGGGTCGACTTTCTCTGTAAATATCAAACTCCTCATAGACTTATAGACCTGTGTACACTCACAAACGCATTAGTCCCTTAACCTATAAGTCTTCAATACACCAAAATCACTAAGGGGCACTAGATGCACTTACAATCTCCCCCTTTTTGGTGATTGATGATAATATAGGTTAAGTTTTCAACAGGGATAAACATATGAAGTGTAAATACTGATATTGAGGAATTTGATTGCAAGATATAGAAGAACTCCCCCTGAAGATGTGCATAGTGAGGAATTTGCTTTTGAAGCAATGCACACTTGAAGAGTTGAATCATGGAGATCTCCCCCTATATCTTGTAATTCATACACGCATTTGACATATAACAGTGAAGAATTTGAAATGCATGATGAAATATGGTGACTGATGTAATTCAACATGCGTGCATTAGCATATATGAGGAATAAGCATACAGAAAAACATATCAAAAGTATCAGAGCGCCATCGGGTTTAAGTTTACAACTCGATCCAATAAAGTCTCAGAAGAACGAGAGTTGTAACTTGAAAAAACGCCCATATAGAAAGACCCGCTTGAAGACTAACTCAAAAATATTGATGATTACTCTCGATACACATGGGTACACATTGTTACTTACAAACATGAAGTGCAGGAAGTCTTCAAACGATTTTCCTCGAGGGCTTCAACCAACTTTGGTGTGAAGATCAAGCACATCAGAAGTGACAATGGAACTGAGTTCAAGAATTCTGGTCTAGATGACTACGTTGATGAACTTGGTATTACTCATGAGTTATCTGCTCCTTACACTCCTCAATAGAACGGTGTCGTGGAGCGCAAGAACAGGACTCTTGCTGAGATGGCTCGCACTATGCTTGATGAATACAAAACGCCTCATCGGTTCTGGATTGAGGCAATTGATACTGCGTGCCACATCATCAACAGAGTATATCTTCACAAATTCTTCAAGAAGACTGCCTATGAACTCCTCACTGATAAGAAACCCAATGTAAGTTATTTCAAAGTCTTCGGTGCTAAATGTTGGATTAGAGATCCTCATCACAACTCAAAATTTGCATCGAAAGCACATGAAGGTTTTATGCTTGGTTACGGGAAGGACTCGCACACCTACAGAGTCTTCAAAAACGTTCTTCACAAGGTTGTTGAAACTGTAGATGTGCGGTTCGATGAAACTAATGGCTCGCAAAGAGAGCACCTACCTGCTGTGATAGATGAACCATCACCCGAGGAAACTATCAAGTTCAAGGCTACTGAGGATGTCATTCCTACTGAAGAATCTGCTGAAGAATTCATTCCAAAACAAGAAGAACGTCGAGCTAATGCATCTGAAGAAAATACTGAAGAAAATGTTGCTGAAGAGAATGCTGATCAAATTCCTCAACAACAACCAGCTCATCCTCGCATTGCAAAAGAAGTGCAAGTTGAAAAGATCATCAATGACATCAAAGCGCCAGGTCCTCTCACACACTCAAAAGCTTCACATGTATCTAACTTTTGTGGGCACTATGCCTTTGTCTCTATCATAGAGCCCACTAAGGTAGATGAAGCATTTCTGGAGCCTGAGTGGATTCAGGCCATGCAAGAAGAATTACATCAGTTCGAGCTCAACAATGTCTGGGAACTGGTCAAACGTCCAGATCCTCACAAGCACAATATCATTGGCACAAAGTGGATCTACCGCAACAAGCAAGATGAAAATGGCCTTGTGGTGAGGAATAAGGCATGGCTCGTAGCTCAAGGCTACACACAGGTTGAAGGAATTGACTTCGATGAAACTTTTGCACCTGTTGCTAGACTTGAGGCTATTGGCATATTACTTGCTTATGCTAACCATCACGATATCACTTTATATCAAATGGATGTGAAAAGTGCATTCCTTAATGGTAAGCTTGAGGAAGAAGTATATGTTGCTCAACCCCCAGGTTTTGAAGATCCGAAGAATCCTGACAAAGTCTTCAGACTCAACAAGGCCCTCTATGGCCTCAAGCAGGCCCCACGGGCATGGTATGACACCTTGAAGGAATTCTTCATGAAGAAAGGCTTCAAACCCGGTTCACTCGACCCTACTCTTTTCACTAAATCTTATGATGGTGAATTGTTTGTGTGCCAAATATATGTTGATGATATTATCTTTGGTTGTACTGACCAACGTTATAGTGATGAATTTGACTATGTGATGAGTGAAGAATATCAAATGTCTATGATGGGAGAGTTGAAATTCTTCTTAGGTCTTCAAATTCGTCAACAACGCAATGGCATATTCATATCTTAGGAGAAATACCTCAAGGATGTACTAAGGAAATTCGGCATGCAAGATTGCAAAGGCGTCAAAATTCCTATGCCCACAAATGGCCATCTGTGCACTGATGAAAATGGTATTGACTTCGATCATAAGGTATACCGCTCCATGATTGGTTCTTTATTGTACTTATGTGCATCTAGGCCAGATATAATGCTTAGTGTTTGCATGTGTGCCCGATTTCAAGCTACACTGAAGGAATCACACCATAAGGCTGTGAAGCATATTCTTCGATATCTAGCTCACACACCAACACTCGGATTATGGTACCCCAAGGGCTCGGCTTTTGATCTCATTGGATATTCTGACTCTGACTATGCTGGTGATCGTGTGGACCGCAAGTCAACATCTGGTACATGTCATTTCCTCGGACGATCTTTGGTCTGTTGGTCCTCGAAGAAACAGAACTGCGTATCACTATCTACTGCTGAAGCTGAGTACATTGCCGCTGGTTCTTGCTGTGCTCAATTGCTATGGATGAAGCAAACTCTCAAGGACTACGGTGTCAACATGAAGAATGTGCCTATCTTCTGTGACAATGAGAGTGCCATCAAGATTGCTCACAACCCAGTTCAGCACTCGAAGACTAAGCACATTCAGATTCGTCATCATTTTCTTCATGATCATGTGTTGAAGGGCGACATTTCTATTGAGCATGTGAAGACTAAAGAACAGCTAGCCGATATCTTCACAAAGCCCTTGGATGAGAAGAGATTTAGCAAGTTGCGGTGTGAGCTAAATATCCTAGAATCATCGAATATTCTTTGAAAAGGACACTCATCCTAACACTTATGCAAAATCGATGACTTAGATGTGCAACACATGAAGAAGCGTTTTTCTTCAATCAATGAAGAATAACACTCTAAGTGTGAAGAAATTAACGAAGAATTGATTCTCAGAACCCTACGATAATTGTATGCGGTGTCTGAAATCATCATTCTTATACGGTGGGTCACGCCACCACCAAAAGTTGAAATTCCTCAGTTGTTCATATTCTTCAGCTTTGCATTGTCTTCACTGTTTTCGTCGTTTTTCTTCATTGGCTATATATGTATATATCTTATATATATATGAGATTATGTCCTCTACAGCATTCACTTATTGCTAATTCTTCAAGTTGGTTATTCTGCTAAGTGAATGTGATCGAACCCTTTCCCCCTCTATGTTATACTCAACCCAATCTGTTCACAAATTCTTCATGTGCGTTCTATTTGAAACTCGTTCAAAATCTTCACTGTGTCCTTGTCAGCTGAAGAAATTGTGAATGGAACTTTAAAACCTATCTTATCTAATTTTTTGGCTTTGCTGCTCAAACCGTTCCGCATCCCACGATACACTTATCCTTTCACCCACGATCGCACACGGTCTCCACCTCTCAGTACGTGGGTGACACATGTCAAGCGAATGAGAAGGGTCAGGGCACGTTCGTCCAATTTCTTTGGGCGAACAGTTTTTCACCATGGCTATAAATACCCCTCTTCCCCTTCCTCACTTCTTTTACCCCGTTCGACCTCTCTCCAGCTCAAGCTTCTCAAACCCTAGCGCCGCCGCTACTTAATCGTCGCCGGTGAGGAAGAGCTTCACTGCCTTGACCTCGTCGCCGCCGTACTCGCGCCGGCCGCGGAAATCTTCACTTCGCCGCCGCCATAGCCGTCTTCCTCCGCCGAGTTAGGGCGTGGAAGATCTACACAGACGAACTTCACCTCTCCACCTCACTATTCGTCGTATTCTTCATCTAGGGTAATTAAAAGTTACTTTTACTGCCCTCGTTGATTCGAATGATTATCTACAAAATCTTCAAAGGTGTTTTCTTCATATCTTCACACACTAAAACACCTCTCATATCATTTGTTCTTGATTCGTTTCTCTAAACTATGTTTTTCTTCAAGATTCCTCAAATGTGTGGATTTTTGATCTACACATCTCTGGAACCTAAGACAAAGAATGCTTAGTGAAATTCTTCGAGACTCATCTGGTCAAATTCCTCAAACTTGTTATTTTTGCAAAACCTTCTGAGAACGCATATGACCTCTCCAAATTCCTCGTAACTATACTCTGTTCACAGGTACTCATGTCAGCTGCTGAATCACTAGGTTCTCATCAACTTAACTCATTTGCAGCGTTCCTCAAAGAAAAGTTGCATACTTCTTCAGAGAATTCAATTGTTCAAATTCCTCAACTGAAGAAAATGGCTGACGGTAAAAAGCCACAGAAAGGAGGAAAGAGGGCTAAGGTCAACACAGCGTTTGAAATCTCTGATGACATATACAAGGATTACTGCACTCCTGATGAAACCAAGTTTGGAAAAGAGGACAAAAATCAGCGCAAGGTGCGCATACAGAGGATAGAAAGGAGATGGGCAAGAGAGTGGAGGGACTACAGGTATGTTACTCCCAAGTACATGAAGAAATTCGCACTCAATCCTCCATGCCCAAGACCTCCATTGGCACCTGGCCAAATAGCTGATCCCACCAGCCTCAAGCGCGGTGAGGACTATCCTGATGAATGGGCCAGGCGCCAAGCCAAGTTGGCTAAGCAAGCCAGAGAAGCAGTGAGGAAATTCAATAAAGACTCTGCTGCTGCTACTGCCTCTGCTGAGGCCTCTTCTGTTTAGTCGAAGAAGGCTATGCCAAAGAAGCCTGCGCGCAAGCCAAGTGCTTCACCAACAGTGCTCTCAAGGCCAAGTTCCTCAGCAATGCCCTCACGGCCAGAATCCTCAAAGCCCTCACGACCAATTCCTCATGCTGCTCCTGCTCCTCAAAAGTCCTCAGCTCCTCCACCAAAGTCTTCGGCCGCTCCGACAAAGTCCTTTGCACCTGTGCATCTTTCCACGTGTCAAAGGACCACATGCGTCTCAATTTCCTCAGGAGTTTCAGCTAGTTCCTCAGCTGCACCAAATTCCTCAACGGGACCCTCTCTACTGAAGACAAAGGCCACTGCTGGACGAGGTCCTCGCCCTAGTCCTCAGAAGAAGCAGGTCGCCTTCCAAGTGCCGTCTGAAGAAGACGAAGCTGATGATGATGAACTTGCTGAAATCATCATAGATAGGCAAGTCAGGACCGCTAGAGCCAAGGAACAGATGTGCCACTGCTTTTGGATCCCAAGTTGATCCTCGAATATATTGATGTTTGGCACAAGAACCCCAACACTCCCATGCCTGATTTCAAGCTGACTCCTGGCCAAAGTCACATGCTGACCCATTTCATCCAAGAAGAAAAATGGAAATATGAGAAGGCCAGGCAGATCAAGAAAGCGCAATACAAGAAGAGAAATTTCTGAAGAACAACATTGTCACTATAACAACTGACGAACTTGTAAAAATCCAATCTGAAATCAAAACCCTCAGCGATGACTTCAAAGCCTACTATCCTGATTGGCAAGGAGCCAAAGACAGATTTGTAAAGATAATTGAATAGTTCACTTCCAATGTTGCTGCCCCAACACAACAGGAAATTCCTCAGGCTGAAGCATCTGCTCAGCCGACTAAAAAACATGCCAGCACCGCTGATGAAAATCAGGCTGTTGAAGAACATGTGAGTTCCAGGGCTGATAACTGCATTCCAGCCGCTGAAGAAATTGCGAGGGCATCCTCTTGTCGTGCGCCTGAAGAAATTGAAGAAATCAGGGCAACTGCATCAGTTGTGCCTAAAGAAAATCAACCAGATTCTTCTGCTCCTCCCATGCCAACACCAACTCCGATCCTTCCATCTGCATCAGATGTGAAGAAGACCAAGGCTGCAGAGCGTGCAGCAGTGAAGAAAAGGAAAGCATCAGCTACTTCAGATTCTTCAGCTCCGAAGAAGATGAAGCCTTGTCCCTTTTGGTGAAGAATATGAGATCCCTAGCGGATCTGATGAAGAAAATCATTCTGCTGCTTCGTCAAAGCAGATTGATGAAGAAATTGAAGTGGATGGGATCCCTTCAACACCTGTTATCTCCTCGCCTATGCCTCAGTTCACAGCTGAAGAGGCTGGCGTTGAAGAAATGGAAGATGAAGATGTGGACGTTGGCTGCTCCACACCAGTGATGAGTGATGAATTCTGGGAAAGTCAGCATCCAAACTCTCCAATCTTCACACCGTTGCAGCAAATACCTCAGTCCCCCGCACAAACTGTTCAAATGGGCTTTGAAGAAACTCACCCCACTTCATCTGTACGTGAGGAAATTCCAGCCACTAGTGCTGAAGAAACTGCTCCTACTGAACATCTGAAGACACAGACTGCCACTGAAGAGGAACCAGAAATTCCTCAGCCTGAAGAACCTGAGATTGCGATTCCTGAGGTCGTGATGCAACTAACTGACAATCCTTTGCCCAAGCCAAAGGATCCATTCTCACGCAAGCAAAAGTTCAAGGCTGATGATTTCTTCGGTGAGCACGTATTCTTCGAAGACTACAACCCATATGATTATGCTCGTATAAGGAAGAGGCATTTCTCGACTGCTAGTCAAGCAAATTTCTATTCCTCAGTGTTGTTCAAAAAGAGAAAATCTTCTACCATGAGCACATTCCTCACGTGGATATGGAATCTCTGCCGTGTTTCGTGCCAGTCCTCAGTGTTCTTCACGACAATGGACTGTTAAACTTTTGCTCTAACATCTGTGATTGGAATGAAGAACTGATTCTTCAATTTTATGCAACGCTGCACATCACAGGAGATTCTAAAGATGTGAATTCATGGGTGCTGGACTGGATGTCTGAGAACACTCACTACACAGCACCAGCTACTGAATTGCTTCGTGCCTTACCACTCAGTCCTCCCCTTGAAGAAGCTCGTTGCATCTACAGTGAACCTGAGCTTACAAATCACTACATGCAAGTTCTGATGAAACCATTGAAGCCAGGTCAGGCCCCACGAACCAAATTCCTCGTGAAGGAATTACTCTAGGTGCCCAGAACTATCTATCGTATTCTTACGAGGACAATGAGTCCTATCAAAGGCCACGACTCATCTGATGAGGAAATTGTTTGGCATCATGAAGAATCTTGTATTCAATATCGTTCATGGCATTCCTGTCAATTATCACGATTTCTTCATGAGGACTCTGGCAAATGTTGCACAGTCCCCATTTGAGATGAAGCCTTATGCACCTTGGATTATGAGATTCCTCAAGACAAGGTCTTCACTCAACTACAAAGCTGATTTTCAGAATCACCTCAGCTACTTGCCCCCAATTGAAGTCCTCAAGCGGACATATTCCTCAGTTGATGAAAAGGGCAAGGCACCAGCTATTATAGATAGAGGCATTCGTCCATTGGATGGATAGTTTTGCAAAGCTGCCTCTTATTCCACCAATGATGACTCTGCCACACATGACTCCGCCAATGCACCCAAGTCTACTCCTCAAGCCACTGCTCCTCGTGTGATGACTGATTGTGATCTTCTGCTTAGTCTTCACCAGAAGGTGGATCGAAATCATAAATGGGTTAAGCGTCAGTTTGGTTCATTTCTTCACAACATGACTGCTACACACAATGCAGTGAAGAAAAACCATTACTACCTCCATGAAGTCTTCGGTCGCACCTGGGCAATACTGTCACATATGTATGGTGAAGAAGATCTGAAGAAAATGGGTCTCAAGGAAGATTTTGACTGGTCTGCACCTCCACCGAAGAAATTCAACAAGGTCAAGGTTCCTTCCTTGGTGGCCATCTCATATTCTTCATCGCGCGACACTGATGAAAATGAAGACTTGGACGACACTGCGGCAGGCCCTACTATGACAAACGACCCCAACAACGCTGGCGCTACTTCATCAACTTGATATTCTTTAGGGGCGTTAGTCCTCATATTCGATCATTTTGGTCATTTGATGACAAAGGGGGAGAATTTTAAGTTAGTCTTCAAGCGGGTCTTTCTATATGGGCATTTTTTTCAAGTTACAACTCTCGTTCTTCTGAGACTTTATTGGATCGAGTTGTAAACTTAAACCCAATGGTGCTCTGATACCAATTGAAAGTGCGTTATATCAACTAGAGGGGGGTGAATAGGCGATTTTTATGAAATTCTTCACTGAGGAATTTGCCGGTGAGGAAATTCCTTAGCAAAGAACTACTAGCAACGGAATAAGTACTCAAAAGTAAACATAACAGAATACAAGCATAGTCATCATGATGAAATGAAGACAGGCACAGAGTACAGGAAGCGTAAGCACAGGATAACACAGGATGAAGACAAACAGACTGAAGAAATTGAACTGAGGAAATTGAGAAAGTCTTCAAATACAGATATGAACAAACACACAACACAGTTATGAGGAAATGAAAGAGTTGAGGGAATAGAACCAGTAAGCTTGGTGAAGACAATGATTTGGTAGACCAGTTCCAACTTCTGTCTCAGTTGTACGTCTGGTTGGAGCGGCTGAGTATTTAAACTCGAGGACACACAGTCCCAGACACCCAATCCTGAACACGCAGCTCAGGACACCAAGTCCTCACCTTATTCTCCTTGAACTAAGGTCACACGGACCTCGTCCAATCACTCGTGGTAAGTCTTCAGGTGACTTCCGAACCTTCACAAACTTGGTCACTCGGCGATCCACAATTCCTATTGGATGCTCTAGACCATGACGCCTAACCGTCTAGAAGAAGCACAATCTTCAAAGATAACAAGCGTCGGATCCACGCAGGATCAATCTCTTCAGTGATGCTCAATCACTTGGGGTTCGTAGGTGTTTGGGTTTGGGTTTTTCCTCACTTGATGATCTTCTCTCAAAGTCCTCAGAGGATGGGTTGCTCTCAAATGACAAGTGTCAGTTTCTCTCGGAGCAGCCAACCAGCTAGTGGTTGTAGGGGGCGGCTATTTATAGCCTAGGGAGCAGCCTGACATGATAAGACATAAATTCCCTCCAAAGGCTTCATTCGAAGGGATTGGTAGGTGTAGGATTTTGAGTTGAGCATCACATGGAGATTTTTCCTTAGTATTTCCTCGACCCCCTTTAACAGTACGGTGTTTCCTATGACTCAAGGAAGAGAAAATGAAACTATGAAAACAAAAGTCTTCACGCTTCATGTTCCTCGAATGAATACCAAGTCTTCAAGGTCACACCAATTTCTTCACTTTCAAAGTCTTCAGAAAGTCTTCAGAAATCCAAAGTCTTCAGTCGAAGAACTTCATTTTTAGGGGTCGACTTTCTCTGTAAATATCAAACTCCTCATAGACTTATAGACCTGTGTACACTCACAAACGCATTACTCCCTTAACCTATAAGTCTTCAATACACCAAAATCACTAAGGGGCACTAGATGCACTTACAGTCATTTCCCTTTCTGTCACTAGGATCGAGCACCGCAAGATTGAACCCAAAGCTAAGCACTTCTCCCATTGCAAGAAAGATCAATCTAGTAGGCCAAACCAAACTGATAATTCGAAGAGACTTTCAAAGATAAACCAATCATACATAAAAGAATTCAGAGAAGATTCAAATATTGTTCATAGATAAACTTGGTTATAAACCCACAATTCATCAAATCTCGACAAACACACCGCAAAAGAAGAACACATCAAATAGATCTCCAAGAGAATCGAGGAGAACTTTGTATTGAGATCCAAAGAGAGAGAAGAAGCCATCTACCTACTAGCTATGGACCCGAAGGTCTGAAGTAAACTACTCACACATCATCGAAGGGGCCATGGAGTTGATGTAGAGGCCCTCCGTGATCAATGCCCCCTCCGGCGGAGCTCCGGAAAAGCCCCCAAGATGGGATCTCTTGGGTACAAAAGGTTGCGGCGATGGAAATAGGGTTTCCATGGTGCTCCTAGATGTTTGCGGGGTATATGGATAAATATATAGGAGGAACAAGTAGGTCGGTGGAGCAACGAGGGGCCCACAAGGTTGGAGGGCGCGCCCCCTGCCTCGTGGCCTCCTGATTGTTTCTTGACGTCCACTCCAAGTCTCCTGGATCACGTTTGTTCCAAAAATAACGCTCCCAAAGGTTTCATTCCGTTTGGACTCCGTTTGATATTCATTTTCTGCGAAACACCAAAATAGGCAAAAAAACAGCAATTTGGGTTGGGCCTCCAATTAATAGGTTAGTCCCAAAAATAATATAAAAGTGTAAAATAAAGCCCATTAACATCCAAAACAGATAATATAATAGCATGGAACAATAAAAAATTATAGATACGTTGGAGACGTATCACTATTGCTTTCTCCAACTGGAGGAACATTTAGTGTGCTATCAAACTTCACAACGTAACTGGGTGACTATAAAGATGCTCTACAGGTGTCTGCAATGGTGTTTGTTGAGTTGGCATAGATTGAGATTAGGATTTGTCACTCCGAGTATCGGAGAGGTATCTCTGGGCCCTCTCGGTAATGCACATCACTATAAGCCTTGCAAGCAATGTGACTAATGAGTTAGTTGCAGGATGGTGCATTACGGAACGAGTAAAGAGACTTGCCGGTAATGAGATTGAACTAGTTATTGAGATACCGACGATCGAATCTCGGGCAAGTAACATACCGATGACAAAGGGAACAACGTATATCGTTATGCGGTTTGACCGATAAAGATCTTCTAGAATATGTGGGAGCCAATATGAACATCCAGTTTCCGCTATTAGTTATTGATCGGAGACGTGTCTCGGTCATGTCTACATAGTTCTCGAACCCGTAGGGTCCGCACGCTTAACGTTCGGTGACGATCGATATTATGAGTTTATGTGTTTTGATGTACCGAAGGTAGTTCGGAGTCCCAGATATGATCACGGACATGACGAGGAGTCTCAAAATGGTCGAGAGATAAAGATTGATATATTGGACGGCTATATTTGGACACCGGAAGTGTTCCGGGTGATTTCGGAGATAAAGATTGATATATCGGAGGCAGCCCACAAGGGGCAGCCGCGCCCCCTCCCTATAGGGAATCCGAATTGGACTAGGGAGGGGGGCGCGCCCCCCTTTCCTTCTCCTCTTCCTCTCCCTTCCTTCCTTCCCCTTCTTCTCCTAGTAGGACTAGGAAAGGAGGAATCCTACTCCTACTAGGAGGAGGATTCCTCCTCCCTTGGCGCACCACTAGGGCCGGCCGGCCTCCCCCCTTGCTCCTTTATATACGGGGGCAGGGGGCACCCTAGGACACATTAGTTGATTGTTTCCAGCCGTGTGAGGTGCCCCCTCCACCATAATCCACCTCGGTCATATCATAGCGGTGCTTAGGCGAAGCCCTGTTCCGGTAGCATCATCATCACCGTCATCATGCCGTCGTGCTGATGAAGCTCTTCCCCGACACTCTGCTGGATCGTGAGTTCGTGGGACGCAACCGAGCCGAACGTGTGCAGATTGCGGAGGTGCTGTACTTTCGGTACTAGGATCGGTCGATCGTGAAGCGTACGACTACATCAACCGCGTTGTCATGACGCTTCCGCTTACGGTCTACGAGGGTACGTAGACAACACTCTCCCCTCTCGTTGCTATGCATCACCATGATCTTGCGTGTGTGTAGGAATTTTTTTGAAATTACTACATTCCCCAACAGCTACTAGCTATAGACACGTAGGACTGTGGTGAACTACTCAGGCATCATCGGTAGGGCAACAAGGATAATGTAGACGCCCTCCTTGATCAATTCCCCTTTGGCCGAGTACCGAGAAGGCCTCCAGATGGGATCACTGAAGAACAGATCCTTGCGGCGGCGAAAAAAGTGTTTTGGGTGGCTCTCTGGTATATTTAGAATATTTGGAAATTTATAGAGGCAGAATTAGGTCAGGAGGTGCCACGAGGGGCCCAAAAAACACAAGGCGTGCCCCCTGGAGTGCGCCTAGTGAGCTTGTCGCTCCCTCGTGGCTCTTCTGGTCTTCTCTCGAATCTTCATGGGAAACTTATGGTCCATAAAAAATCACCATAAAGTTTCATCGTATTTGGACTCCGTTTGACATTGATTTTATGAAAAGCCAAAAACAAGCAAAAAACACCAACAGACACTAGGCACTGGGTTAAAAGGTTAGTCCCAAAAAATGATATAAAAGTGCATATAATTGCATATAAAAACACCCAAGATTGATACTATAATAGCACGGAACAATAAAAAATTATAGGTACTTGGGAGACGTATCAGGTACCTATGGGTTGCTAGTAGTGTTCATTACATCTTGTAGTTGATGCTAGTTGGTTTATTTGGTGGAAGATTAAATGTTCAGATCCTGAAGCATATTCAATACCCCTCTGATCTTGAACATGAATATGATTTGTGACTAGTTACTTTTGTTTTTGAGCACATGGGAGAAATCTTGTCATAAGTAAACATGTGACGTTGATATCCGTTCGATATTTTGACGATATGTATGTTGTTGCTTCCTTTAGTGGTGTCATGGAATGTCGACTACATGACACTTCACCATACTTGGGACTAAGGGAAGACATTGTGGAGTAATAAGTAGATGATGGGTTGCTAGAGTGACAGAAGCTTAAACCCTAGTTTATGCGTTATTCGTAAGGGGCTGATTTAGATCCATATGTTTCATGCTATGGTTAGATTTATCTTAATTCTTGTTTCGTAGTTGCAGATGCTTGCGAGAGGGGGTAATCATAAGTGGGTTGCTTGTTCAAGTAAGAACAACACCCAAGTACCGGTCCACCCACATATCAAATTATCAAAGTAGCGAACGCGAATCAACTAAAATGATGAACGTGACTAGACGACAATTCCCATGTGTCCTCGAGAGCCCTTTGCTTTATATAAGAGAAGTTTCCGGCTTTTCCTTTGCTATAAAAAGGATTGGGCCACCCCACTGCACCTTTGCTACTATTGTTACTTGTTATGAGTTATCTTGCTACAAAACTATATAGCACTGCTACTTTCAGTACTAGCAGAGAATACCTTACTGAAAATTGCTTATCATTTCCTTCTGCTCCTCGTTGGGTTCGACACTCTTACCTATCGAAAGGACTACGATTGATCCCCTATACTTGTGGGTCATCAAACTACCATTGAGTTGTTTTTTGTGCAGAAATAAAAGTTATTGAAATTAGATGAAACATTTTGGAGATTTTTTATGAAATATATAAAAAATACCGGAATGAATATCCACCAGAGGGGGCCACCTATTGCTCACAAGGCAACAGGGCACACCCTGCTACCTTGTGGGGGCCCACAAGTGGATGTCTGACCTAATCTCAACTCTATAAATTCTGTTTCGCCAAGAAAAAAATAAGACAAGAAGTTTCATCATGTTTTACGATACAGAGCCGCCGCCACCTCATATTCTTCATTAGGAGGTTTGTACTGAGTCCGTTCGAGGCTCTGGAGAGGGGATTCATCGCCATCGTCATCACCAACCCTTCTTTATCAACAACTTCATGATGCTCACCACTGGGAGTGAGTAATTCCTTCGTAGGCTTGATGGACGATGATGGAGTTGGATGAGATTTGTCATGTAATTGAGTCAATTTGTTAGGGCTTGATCCCTAGTATCCACTATGTTATGAGATTGATGTTGCTACGACTTTGCTATGCTTAATGCTTGTTAGGGCCTGAGTGCCATGATTTCACATCTAAACCTATAATGTTTTCATGAATATAAGTGTGTTTTGGATCATATCTTGCAAGTTGTATGCACCTATTACGTATTATGATCCACATACCTCAAAGTTACAACAATCGGGGTTCACTCCGGTGATGACCGTAGTATGAGGAGTTCATGTATTCACTAAACCCTAAACCTACCAGGCTCCGCCCACTGGTATAAATTATGCAAAGCATCTTAGTTATCTGAACCTAGAATTGTGCTTTCGCATAATTACTTAGATTACAATAGGGGTGATGAATCTGAAACCCCTATGAATGCATTATTACTGAAGCGCCGTCCCTACTAACCTAGTACCTTTTATTTTCTGTTTTTACCTTCTCGTTTGTAGTTTAGTTAAACTTCCTTTTTATTTTCATTTTCCTAGCAACCAATAGAATAACCTATTTTCAGACTATGGATTGGGTGCAACCGTAGTTGGAGAATGTTCATAGGCTTGTTGGAGAATGTCCATGGCTTGTTGGAACTTGTTGGATAAGGAACTCTCACCTTATCACGAGGAGGTCTCTAAGCATACGGGCTTGCTGGAGAATGTCCATGGCTTTTGCATCGCTAATGACTTCCATAAAGCCTCTTTATTCTTGGAATATGTGAAGCAGATTACCGCCACCTCCCAAGCCTCTATATTGCACGAACATAACCTTATACAGGAATCCAAGGAAACAATCGAGCAACAAGGGGACCCTTTTAGAAAGAATGTTTAGAAATTGATGAGTAAGAAAAGGAACATGGAGATGAAGGATGGGATGGCCATTGTTCGCCAACTCCTACGATCATGATAAATTTCTACACACAATTAGTTTGATTAAGAAGATAAAGAAGGATATGATTTCCATATTGCTCCAAATCCTCTGTGCTATGAAAATCTCTTGAAAATGCAGTCACTAACCTTCCATACATCTCCGTTGGAGCTAACACTGCACCATAAGACCGTTATCCAGCATATGGCTCAAAGTATTAAGTAAAAGAGTGCATTAAGCAAGGTGACATAATGTCAATAGTCTATTGTCTTTACTTTCAGCTAATCTGAGAACTACACACTATCTTTTTATCCTTAATGACGACAACACAATAAAAGCCTTTTCCACTTTCTGTCATTGCAATATATTACTTGCAGCATTGAACCTAACTAACATAGACAACTCCCTCTTGGAGCTTGTTCATCTAAAATTGGCCAGTGCAAGACTAATAAATTGGAGAGCATATACGAATATAAATCATGCAACAAAGAACTCAAAAGAATCCCCCAAAAATCATACATAGATCTGATCATAAGGTGACAATTTATCACACCACAAACAACACACCGGTAATTACATCAGATGGATCACAATCATATAGGGCAGTTCATGTGATCTTTATATTGAGTAACAAGGCACATAAGATGTCATTTAGCTATTGTTATGGATCCATAGTCCAAGGAAGACTACTCACACATGGTCATGGTGGTAGCAATGTCGATGAAGAAGGCTCCCGCGATGAATTCCCACTTTAGAAGAGTATATAGAGAGAGAGATTGAGAGGTGGTTGAGCGGAGCTCCCTAGGCCCCACACGCTCCTAGCTCAAGGCTAACATCCTAGCCGTGTGGGCCCACTGCATGGCAGCTCTGAGGCTCTCCTTCGGGGCCTCAGGTGCTGGCTGACTTCACCCTCCTCCAAAACAATGCGATGTATTTTAATTTTTTTGGCCTTTGCAACAATTTTTTCTTAAAGGTCTAAAAAAACAAGTGGCACCGTGGACTGGATTAATAGCTTAGTCTACAAAATAATAAACATTGGTGCCAAAACTATGCAATTATGAAATGAAAATCGCAAGAAACAAGTAAAAATACTAGATACGTTTGAGAAGTATTAGTCGACAAAGATTGGATTAGTCCCTTTGATTCAGAGAGATATCCTTTGGCCCCCTCGAGTGATCATATTTTAAAAGCATGGATATGCAACTTGAGTTAACGATAAAATGGTTTGAGAATTTGCCTCACGGTTTCTAGAAAAGAGGTCAAGCTACTAACAAGGGTGACAAGTACTTGCCTTGTGCTGGACAATATGTATCACGAGAGAAAAGGAATGGTGCATATGACACAATGTTAAGGTTATTCAACATGACTTTGCAATTTGCACACACACATGGGACCAGTCACATTCTGTAGAAGCCGCTACCAGTTATCGACTTGAGTCGTGTCCATGTGTGCGCGAACCTGTAGGGTCACATGTTTAAGGGGTAGGAGCTCATTCGGATCAGATCCGAATGGAAAATAGGGTGTGAAGTCCTAACGAGCCTCACTTGTTGAGCCCTTCTCCGAAGTCTATTTAAGTGGAGGGGCCAGACCCTCGAAAGGGTTCAACCAGTCTCATGACATAGCCGTCGTCACCCCCACACTCATGTAGTCATGTTTTGCGATTGGATCTAGCTATTCGCCGCTCAACGTCCCTCCCTGCGCACGAAGAAACCTTCGAGCCGCCGTACCTTCGATGGTTGGACGGAGCGTTGGAGGGAACCACGACAAACTATTCGAGGGGTCCGCGGGGAAGAGATAGGAACGCGCATCACCAACTCTATGTCCACTGTCATGACTGCACATCTAGTGGTAAAAAACTGATCCCATGAATTGTGATATAGATCTACAACATGTTCCAGGTTCAAATGATAGGTTTTGTTTTTGTTTTGCGCCATCTTAGCGAACCGCTTGCCCCAACAGTTTTGTAATGTGAATGAGGTGCATATGTACACGAAATTGCAGTATGACATATGCCACGTGTACCTAATAGTCGAGATCCAGGTGATAGAGCACCAAATAGGATAAGAACTGGCAAACCTTTTACTAAATGAGGGTAAAAATGACACGGTTCTCGCTAGACGGGGTAATCCAATGGAAAACTATTAAATGGGGTAGTCTGCGACAAAATTGTTAAAATAAAACGTCAAAACGGAAGTTCACTCTTTAAAAATATAATTCATTGTAGTGTGTATGATTTATTTTTTATGTTTCAGAGTCTGTCCTGCTTTAAATCTTTTTCTTCCTTCATCACTGTGTAAATTAATAAAAATGATACGTCAGGTACGAGCACATGACATCAAACGTTTTCAATGACAATTCTAGTGATGCAAGGATGACAATTTAGTTAACACACACTGATTTTCTGTTAAAAATAAACTAAAGCATGAAATTGTCATGTCTATCAACTGAAGTTGTCATCAATGCTTCACTAAACTTGTCACCGAAAACGCTCGTTTTGTTTATCAGATTCCTGAATTAATTGTACCAAGCTAAGCTTGTGCCCAAAATCCATTTATCCGCATCAATCAAACGATCCAAAAGCATATTATACTCCTACATCACGGTGCGATCAGACGGCTGTGTTGGATATTCGAATTATAGAGTACGAAATAAATAACGAGCAGTGGCTTAAGCCTTACAGGCACTTTATTGGCATCACTGATTGCAATTGCAGTCGTAGAACACTTTGCCTGAGGACCGGGTGACCCCGATACTGGTCGGTCAGTTAAACTCCTGGGACTTCAGCAGCATTGACACAGCCGAGCGCTCTGACCATGCTCTGCAGGTTCTCGCACGACAACCCGCCGGGCGCCACTGCCTCCTCCGCCTTGGCCTTCCACCCAGCCGCGCTCCCCCGCATCTCCTCTGCCTTCATCGCATGCCTGACGTGGCTGGCCACCTGCTCCCTCCTCACCTCCTCGTCAACCCGGAGGCCCACGCCCCACACCTCGCAGGCGTACTTGCAGTTGGTGTACTGGTCGGCGAACCCCGGCCAGCACACCATCGGCACGCCGGCCGCCACGCTCTCGCAGGTGGAGTTCCACCCGTTGTGCGTCAGGAAGCACCCCACGGCCGGGTGCCCAAGGACCCGATCCTGCTGGCACCACGTGGTCAGGCAGCACCGCCCTGCCGTCGCCGCGACGAACTCCGCCGGCAGCGAGCTCGCGCCAGCGCCGGCGCCGGGGACAAGGTTGTCCCTGATGGACCAGAGGAACGGATGGCCGCTGGCCGCGAGGCCCCACGCGAACTCGGCGAGCTGGTCGGTGGAAAGGACCGTAAGGCTGCCGAAGTTGGCGTACACGACGGAGCCCGGCTGCTGCGTGTCCAGCCACGCGAGGCACTCGGTGTCCTGCTTCCACAGGCTCAGGCCTATGGCGGAGGCATCGTCGTCGCCCCTTAGCTGGTGGTTGAGGAGGGAGCCTAGGGGGCCGACGGTGTAGATGCGCGGGTACTCGGCGCGGAGGGCGGCGAGGACGTCAGCCTCTAGGTCGTCGAAGGTGTTGATGATGAGCGCGCCGGCCTTGGTGCAGCCGTTGGCCTCCACGATGTTGAAATGGAGGCCGAAGTCGTCCGGGTCGGTGGTGCGGACGAAACTGGAGACGTCTCCAAGGCTGATCGGCGGCATGCCCGGGATCCAGTCGATGAGCGTCGTACTCAGGTGTCCGTTCGTGTAGCAGCTCTCGTCTGCAAGCTTACGTAATAATCATGGAATGAATAAATCAAGTCTAGGAGAACGGCTTGACTGTTGCTAATTAAGCTGCTCGAAATTTTTATAAATTCAGGCGAGGTTTGGAGCCAAAGAACGAATCACAGTTCTCAGAAACCATGGTTTTAAGAGTTGTAACTAGCTAACTGCAACGCAAAACACCATGGTTCATGAATATTATTCCCTCCGTTCCTAAATATTTGTCTTTTTAGAGATTTCAAACGGTTACCACATACGGATGTATATAGACATATTTTAGAGTATAGATTCACTCATTTTGCTCCGTATGTAGTCGTTTGTTGAAACCTTTAGAAAGACAAATATTTAGGAACGAAGGGAGTACAACATTTTCTAGTTCGTATTTTGGGAAAAGGAAACTGAGGTTACTTGGTTCTGGTATACAACAAAGTGTTTATATTAATTTCAAATAATGCTAAGTACTCCTAACCCGCAAATGGACACCACAAATGTCCGGACATGATCCGCAGACATAATGCGGGTGAGAGCTATCCAACACCATTCACAAATTAATTCTAATCTGTTCAGTTAAGAGAAGAGAGAGGAAAGGGGAACCATCCATGCTTGCTTTTGGTGCGGCCAGGTAAGTTAGCGACCTCGATCCAATGCGAGGGGCCCACGGAGGGATCCATCGCACCATCTCGACGCCTCACCACTAGCCGGGAACTGTCAGCCCCGCTTTGGGTGTGAGCCCTGCCGCGGCCAAGGCACTTGCCGACAGCGACAACAATAAGAAAGAGCGCTGGTCAGGTGATGTCGGGCCGAAATGGAAGGTAATTGTTTGAAGTTAAGTATAAACATTAGAATACAATCTGAATATTCAACCGAGATCCCTAAGATTATGGTTGGTTCAGATCCTTCCAGGTCCTTTTTACTTTGCTTATAAGATTTTTCTGAAGTCAAATTTAGTAATATTTGGCCTATTTATTTGAAAAATAAAGCAACATCTACAATACTAAAATTACATAATATGAAAATTAAATTCATTACGCATCTAATAGTACTGATTTCGTATTGTGAATGTTGATACTTTTTAAAAAAGGTCGGTCAAACTTTACAAAGTACTTCAGAAAAATCTTATATGTAAATAAAAAGATTGAAGGCAGTATGATGTAGGAGTGCTCCTCTACCATTTAGTGCTCATGCAGTTCCCATTACCCCCCCCCCCCCCCCCCACTTCTTCCGAAAAGGATCAGATCTATTATAAAAAATCACCAGATGTACAAAGCACCTCAAGCATAGTAAAAATTATATTGAAATCCATGGACCGCTGAATGGCCATTGCTTCCGTCAGAATGAGTCATCGATGTGTCTCTTTTGCCGCTTCCATACCGGAGCCAGGCTGACCTTGTTGGTGACAACCGAGAAGTCTTCGAGCACGTGCTTCTCATGACCAACGCCTCAGAACCGCAGTCCTCGTCATTGAATCGATCTGAAGAATCTGACACCAAATCTCGTAGTTGCGTATGCACCATGGAAAAGCCTAATCTCGTCGCCCTGGGGAGCTAGTAGAAATCTACGCCGGAGTTCCTCTAACCTGTCCCGACAGACGAATTTGAGGCGAATGGGTGCCCGAAAGACTGTCTTGAGGAAGAAGTGCAATCATCGGTCGGTGTGCCGCCCCTGCGAGGACTAAAACCCTATCTAGCTATCTATTGGCCAGAGTCGAGGCACCAGAAATTCCTTTCCTGTCACTAGAGCTGCAAGCGAAGGGGAGCGAATTCATAGGCACGCCGGCGAATATCGAGGGGAGGAAGAATTTCCTTAGTCACCTTGCAAGAGGGGAATGAAAAGCAACTTGGCTAATGTTGTTCTCTCTTTTGGTGGTGTCCATATCGCTTTCATAGTTTGTCTTCATAGAAATTTAGAATATTATATTTTATTCTGACACACTATATCAGTTTAGATTTTATTTGAGAAGTTTTAGATGTACTCTTTAGATTTTCTTTAAGAAGTACTCCGTCCGTGCAGAATTACTTGTCGCTCAAATGTACGTATCTAGCACTAAAATAGTACTTCCTCCTTTTCAAAATATAAGCCGCGTTGGACTCTGCACGGTCCTTGATGCACAACTTTGACCACTAATATATATGTATATATACTAAAATACATGGATGAAACATGTATTAATAGTATCATTGTATTTGTCTTGCAAAACAATTTTATCTTATATGTCTTTATCATAATTTTGTAGGCAAATAAGTAAAATTCATAGTCAAAGTTATGCGATAAAAATATGAAATCACGCGCCTTATATTTTGAAAAGAAGGGAGTACTATATACAACCATTTGAGTGACACGTAAGAGCATCTCCAGCCGCGTCCCCAACAGACCCTCCCAGGCGATTTTTTAGAGTCGACGCCCAAAAATCGGTCCAGTCGCGCCCCAAGAGCCTATTTTTCGCCGGTTTCGGCCGAAACTGGCACCGACGGACCCAGGCCGAACTCGGCGCACTGGGGGACACCCTGGGGCTGAAGAAAATATGCCCTAGAGGCAATAATAAAGTTGTTATTTATATTTTCTTATATCATAATAAATGTTTATTATTAATGCTATGATTGTATTAACCGGAAACTTAGTACATGTGTGAATACATAGACAAAACATAATGTCCCTGGTATGCCTCTACTTAACTAGCTCGTTAATCAAAGATGGTTACGTTTTCTGATCATAGACATGTGTTGTCATTTGATGAACGGGATCACATCATTAGAGAATGATGTGATGGACAAGACCCATCCATTAGCCTAGCATTATGATTGTTTAATTTTATTGCTATTGCTTTCTTCATGACTTATGCATATTCCTTTGACTATGAGATCGTGCAACTCTCGAATACTGGAGGAACACCTTGTGTGCTATCAAACGTCACAATGTAACTGGTTGATTATAAAGATGCTCTACAGATGTCTTCGAAGGTGTTTGTTGAGTTGGCATAGATCAAGATTATGATTTGTCACTCCGTGTATCGGAGAGGTATCTCTGGGTCCTCTCGGTAATGCACATCACTGTAAGCCTTGCAAGCAATGTGACTAATGAGATGGGATCCATGTATGAGAACAAAGTGTGTACTTTGGTAGACTTGCCCGATGACCGACAAGCCATAGAGAATAAATGAATCTTCAAGAAAAAGACTGACGCTGATGGTAATGTTACTGTCTACCAAGCTCGACTTGTTGCGAAAGATTTTCCACAAGTTCAAGGAGTTGACTATGATGATACCTTCTCACCCGTAGCGATGCTCAAGTCCGTCCGAATCATCTTAGCAATTACCGCATTTTATGATTATGAAATTTGGCAAATGGATGTCAAAACTGCATTCCTTAGTGGATATCTTAAAGAAGAGTTGTATATGATGCAACCAGAAGGTTTCGTCGATCCTAAAGGTGCTAACAAAGTGTGCAAGCTCCAGGGATCCATTTATGGACTGATGCAAGCCTCTCAGAGTTAGAATATATGCTTTGATAGTGTGATCAAAGCATATGGTTTTATACAGACTTTTGAAGAAGTCTGTATTTGCAAGAAAGTGAGTGGGAGCTCTGTAGCATTTCTAGTATTATATGTGGATGACATATTGTTGATTGGAAATAATACATAATTTCTGGATAGCATAAAAGGATACTCGAATAAGAATTTTTCAATGAAAGACCTCGGTGAAGCTGCTTATATATTGGGCATCAAGATCTATAGAGATAGATCAAGACGCTTAATTGGACTTTCACAAAGCAAATACCTTGATAAAGTTTTGAAGAAGTTCAAAATGGATAAGTTAAAGAAAGGGTTCTTGCCTGTGTTACAAGGTGTGAAATTGAGTTAGACTCAATGCCCGACCACTACCGAAGATAGAGAGAAAATGAAGGTCATTCCCTATGCCTAAGCCATAGGTTCTATAATGTATGCAATGTTGTGTACCAGACCTGATGTCTGCCTTGCTATAAGTTTAGAAGGAAGGTACCAAAGTAATCCAGGAGTGGATCACTGGACATCGGTCAAGAACATCCTGAAATAACTGAAAAGGACTAAGGATATATTTCTCATTTATGGAGGCGACACCGAGCTTGTCGTAAATGGTTACGTCGATGCAAGCTTTGACACTGATCTGGATGACTCTAAGTCACAAACCGGATACGTATTTATATTGAATGGTGGAGCTGTAAGTTGGTGCAGTTTCAAGCAGAGCGTCGTGGCGGGATCTATGTGTGAAGCGGAGTACATAGCTACTTCGGAAGCAGCAAATGAAGGAGTCCGGATGAAGGAGTTCATATCCGTTCTAGGTGTAATACCTAGTGCATCGCGTCCAATAAAAATCTTTTGTGACAATACTGGAGCTATTGCCTTGGCGAAGGAATCCAAATTTCACAAGAGAACCAAACACATCAAGAGACGCTTCAATTCCATCCGCGATCAAGTCAAGGAGGGAGACATAGAGATTTGCAAGATACATACGGTTCTGAATGTTGCAGGCCCTTGACTAAGCCTCTTCCACGAGCAACACATGATCAGCACCAAGACTCCATGGGTGTTAGAATCATTACTATGTAATCTAGATTATTGACTCTAGTGCAAGTGGGAGAGTGAAGGAAATATGCCCTAGAGCTAATAATAAAGTTGGTATTTATATTTCCTTATATCATGATAAATGTTTATTATTCATGCTAGAATTGTATTAACCGGGAACTTAGTACATGTGTGAATACATAGACAAAATAGAGTGTCCCTAGTATGCCTCTACTTGACTAGCTTGTTAATCAAAGATGGTTAAGTTTCCTGACCATAGACATGTGTTGTCATTTGATGAACAGGATCGCATCATTAGAGAATGATGTGATGGACAAGACCCATCCATTAGCTTAGCATTACGATCGTTTAGTTTTATTGCTATTGCTTCCTTCATGACTATACATATTCCTCTGACTATGAGATTGTGCAACTCCCGAATACCGGAGGAACACCTTGTGTGCTATCAAACGTCACAACGTAATTGGGTGATTATAAAGATTCTCTATAGGTGTCTCCAAAGGTGTTTGTTGAGATGGCATAGATCAAGATTAGGATTTGTCACTCTGTGTATCGGAGAGGTATCTCTAGGCCCTCTCGGTAATGCACATCACTATAAGCCTTGCAAGCAATGTGACTAATGAGTTAGTTACGGGATGATGCATTACGAAATGAGTAAAGAGACTTGCCAGTAACGAGATTGAACTAGGTATGAGAATACCGACGATCGAATCTCGGAAAGTAACATACTTATGACAAAGGGAATAACGTATGTTGTTATGCGGTTTGACCGATAAAGATCTTCATAGAATATGTAGGAGCCAATACGAGCATCCAGGTTCCGCTATTGGTTATTGACCAGAGATGTGTCTCAGTCATGTCTACATAGTTCTCGAACCGGTAGGGTCCGCACGCTTAACGTTCGATGATGATTTGTATTATGAGTTATGTGTTTTGGTGACCGAAGTTTGTTCGGAGTCCCGGATGAGATCACGGACATGATGAGGACTCTCAAAATTGTCAAGAGGTAAAGATTCATATATTGGAAAATAGTATTCGGACATCGGAATGATTCCGAGTGATTCGGGTATTTTTCCGGAGTACCGAGGGGTTACCGGAGCCCCCGGGAAAGTGTTAGGCCTACATGGACGTAAAGGGAGAGAAAGGAAAGCCTGCGGGGGTGGCGCGCGCCCCCTCCTAGGGAGTCCGAATAGGACAAGGAGGAGGGGCGCGGCCCCCTTCCCTTTCCCCTTCCCTCTCCTTCCTATTCCCTCCGGTGGAGAAAGGAAAAGGGGAAGGGTGTGAATCCTACTTGGACTAGGAGTCCAAGTAGGACTCCCCCTTGCTCGCCCTTCCTGGCCGCCTGCCTCCTCCTCCCCCCTTTATATACGAGGGCGGGGGGCACCCCAAAGGCACACCAAGAATTCTCTTAGCTGTGTGCGGTGCCCCCTCCACAGTTTACTCCTTCGGTCATAGTGTCGTAGTGCTTAGGCGAAGCCCTACGCGGATCACATTACCATCATCGTCACCATGCCGTCGTGCTGACGGAACTCTCCCTCGACCCTCTACTGGATCAAGAGTTCGAGGGACGTCATTGAGCTGAACGTGTGCTGAACACGGAGGTGCCGTACGTTCGGTACTTAGATCAATTGGTGAGGGTGTCCTGGACTAGGGGGTACTCACCACGTCGTCTCCCGACCAGGTGGGTCGGGCCGAGGACCCCATGACGTTTCACTAATGGGCCAATTTAGGCAGCCCATGCCGCATACAATAAAGACTCCACAAGACTTGGCGCTCAAGTCAAGGGCTCTCCTAAAGCCTAGGCCTAGGATGCATATAAAAGCCGAGGCCAGGCTAGTCAATAGATAATCTCATATTCATTACTACAATCTCGTGGTAGATACCTGTAGTATGTACTATCCTCATATCAATACAATCAAAAGCAAGACGTAGGGTATTATCTTTTCAAGGGAGCCCGAACCTGGGTAAAATCCTGTGTCCATGTTACCATCGCTCCAAGACGTCTAACTTAAGACCCCTACTATGAGGTACGCCGGATATAGAACCGGCATTGGTGCTTTCATTGAGAGCCTGCTGGACGATCGTCGCGGATTGATGGGACAATCAGATGATATTCTTCTAGTTAGATCTATTTTATGTATATCATCTCTTTTTGCAAATTGTTGCTGCCGAATTGGGCTACTTTGTTCGCGGTCAAACCAAGATCAGGAAAATTTTAACGACGATGGTCGTACCCGTCGCCTGACAGTGTGTTAGATCGGGACACCGCTGCGGTTATAGAAAGCAATATTAATCACAAAGATTGCTACCCCGCGCGCCATGGAAACTCCCGAAGAAACGTGTGCATGCAGCAGCACCTTGGGGTTGCAGATACACTGCTTGGGTCAGTGCAAAAACAGGGGCGATCCATGGGCCGATCACATCTCGCCTCGGTCGGGCATATCAAGGAAGATTCCTTTCTTTTTGTTTTTTATTCCGGCCCTTAGTTCGGCTGCCGGTCCTCCTCTACCTTTTGTTAAAAAGTGCATGGACCTGGGGCATTGCTAACCTGGTTGGCTACTAGTTTTACAGTGCGGTACCCTAGATTTGATTGGTAGATTCTGGTAATTTGAGTACTACTACTTCAACGTATAAGATCAAAACCAATGTAGTCTAGGTACTAGTTGATACTAGTTTTGTCCAGATCACTTTTGTTTTCTCACCTCGGTTTGCTACGGTCATCGTAGTCGAGCGTGTTTATTTCTTCCTAACTATTTGGTCAACACGTAAAATTATTACATGCAGAATATATTTTTTGTCTGTTTGTACTGCATTATTTTCTACAGAGATATTTAATGGCGCATGTACAAACACTTTCTGTCTGCGTCAATCGGGCAGGCCGACCTACGTATCAGAACCTTCGTCAGACCAACCTTCACGTTCAGATCAGCCGTTCTGCATATTGGTCAGCTCGATGCAGTCTTGTGATACTCCGACAGGGGCAGCGGCCATCCAGGAAGTCCTTTCTATTTCTTTGTGCTCTTTCCTTTCTTTAATTCGGCACAATTGGTTGCTATCGTCCACTGGTAGTGGTTTTCTCTACCGTGTGTATAGGCCAAAGTACTAATGCAAAAATGCCAGTTTTTGCAATACGGTTTTTGAGGTCTAATTAACAAACAATGCAAACTAGCTTTGCACTAGCGCTTCATCATCACATGGATGTGGATTTTTTGTCCGCAGTCTGGCGAACGCCATATCTGCAACCGGATCTACCCTATAAAAATACGTCGTCACTCCTCCGTCTTCATTAACCTAGACGCCAGACTATTTTTCTTTTATCTACTTTACATAAACTTAATTGTGCAAATAATCATTTTTTCTTTCAACTATTACTATTGTTGTAATTTCTTGCTTGCACTATTTTATGTGTGTAGATAATCAACTTCGACTGCGTCACGCGGTCAACTCTGTGGGCCGACGTCGTTGTCCTGCCTGCATCGATCAAGTTGTGGCGTCGCCTCAGTGCGTGTCCCTGTGTTAACGATTTCGGCTGCGTCACGCGTTCACCTCGGCGTGCTGACGTCATCATCACGCCTCAGTCGGACTGAGGATTTCGGCTGGTCACATCGACCGTGCTATGTCACCACTTTGGAATGCCGAACTCCGTGCTCGGCCATCTCAGGACCGGCTCGGGGGCTGGGACCTCGTCCCGCCGCAATCTCGGCCTGCGTCATCGACATCAAGCACATTAACCAGCTAAGTCGCTTTCATGCTCAAAAGCTTTCAGTTTTAAATTTTGTTCGGTTCGACCAAGCATTATACTTTTTCTTTGGCAAAGAGTTGTTTGTGAAAAATTTCCTTGTCAAAACTTTGTTTGTGACACACAAATTCAAATACTCCGTTTACTTGGGGGCTTCCTTTATGAAGCCTTTCCTCTTGCATATGATTATACTTGTACGACATCATTTCTTGTTCGTGTATTACGCCACAATATTCACCATGTTGACCTAAGTGTTCCGCAAGCTAGGTTGCCTTGCTCCTGTGTTTACCCCCATGTTCCCGACTGTTCGGCTAGGGAGTAAAGGGAGCACCTCTGCGATTGTCACGATCGGGTCATCCGAGCTCGGACCTCAGACTGGATGAAGCCAAAAGCTAGCACTCTTATTGTATTCAATCATGGTCGGCACACAACAGAACTCATGAGTACAAAAAATCTATTGCACAAGTCTCATAGTAACAATGAGCAACTGAAGAAAGGTACCGGTGGGGGTACTATTTTCTTCAAAGATACTTCTTATACTTCATCAGTAATATAGCATAAGTTCCTTGAGCGTGATTTGTCTGTTACAGCCTTATGTCCTGATTGTCTGGTTATCGGAAACACCGTCGATATTCTCGATAGATGGAGTATATAACACTTTTAGGCCCTTGACCAAAGAGGGAGAAGCCGACGGTCGGTTAAGACGCGTTCAAAGTTCGGATGAACACATATATGATATACGTACTTCGGTACATACAATCATTATACATAAAATTATTTTACCAAATCACTTGGGGGCTCTTAAATTTATGTGAGCTGTTTTATAATAAGTATTATTCTTCTTAGTCGTTGCAAAATCTTTTTTATCACTCCTTTTTTCGACGCGAGTGTGTGTGGTCAATAGCCGAGGAGCCTAATTTCTCTCTCAAAGCCGCTAAAGTTTAGTTTGCTAAACTGGCCTAACGAGAAGTACTCCGCCTTCGGGATAGAAGGTTGAAGCCGTAGGCTGACTCGCTTGAATTTTTGAGATAGGATGTGTCATGTTAAAGCACGACAGAAGCATATTTTTTTAAGACCAATTTTCGTATTGGTACCGAACACTTGATCTAGTTCGGACGTCAAGTTTTTACTGATGTTTTTGGTTTTCCAAGTCTATGGCACTTTTAAACTATTTGTGTGTTTCTAGCATAAGTCTCGCAGTGCAACGCCGGGCACCTTTAGAGATTCGGCAAAAACATTCTCGGATATTGCTCTATATGCATCGGTTTCGAATTGTGTCTTTGGTCAATAGTTGGGTTGCCCGGCTCCTGTGCTTGCCTCCCATGTTCCGCTTTGTTCGGCTAGGTGTGCAAAGGGAGAACCACTGCGATTGTGCTTTCAGCTCGAATGGTTAAGCACCTTAGTGGAGAAAGCCGGAAACTGACTGTCACAATGGGCGTAAACTGGTCAGCGATCCGATGACGATGTCAAATTATAGATCGATACCGATTACCCCATGTTAGACGATGGGCCTTTCATAACATTGGCTGAAGTGTTAATGGCTAGACTTCAGTAGGTGCCGAACACTAACCGGGGGCTCGTAGCCAGCTTCCCCAGTTTAAAGCTCCTATGACTAAGTCTAAGTGAAAGTTATAAATCCCGCATATTTGATTGCCTTGTTTCTGCTAACACAACCGCCTTCGGGCACCGAGACGTCGGCTAAGGGTTGTTTTGTTATTGCAGAAACACCCTGAGTAGCATCTACAAGGGGGTGGAAGCTGTCAATGGGCCACTTTCAACAAATAAACGGTCGCAACAGAGTCAAAATAAACATATCATCGGCGCTCGTATTTCATATACGAGGGCTGTGTCGGTGTCAAAACCGGCGGATCTCGGGTAGGGGGTCCCGAACTGTGCGTCTAGGCCGGATGGTAACAGGAGGCAGGGGACACGATGTTTTACCCAGGTTCGGGCCCTCTTGATGGAGGTAAAACCCTACGTCCTGCTTGATTAATATGAATGATATGAGTAGTACAAGAGTAGATCTACCACGAGATCAGAGAGGCTAAACCCTAGAAGCTGGCCTATGGTATGATTGTATGTTATGATTGTTGTCCTACGGACTAAAACCCTCCGGTTTATATAGACACCAGAGAGGGTTAGGATTACACAAGGTCGGTTACAAAGGAGGAGATATCCATATCCGTATCGCCTAGCTTGCCTTCCACGCCAAGTAGAGTCCCATCCGGACACGAGACGAAGTCTTCAACCTTGTATCTTTATAATCTAACAGTCCGGCCATTGGAGGTAGTCCGGCTGTCCGGAGACCCCCTAATCCAGGACTCCCTCTGTAGCCCCTGAACCAGGCTTCAATGACGATGAGTCCGGCGCGCAGTATTGTCTTCGGCATTGCAAGGCGGGTTCCTTCTCCGAATACATCACAGAAGAATTTGAATACGAGGATAGTGTCCGACCCTGCAAAATAAATTCCACATTCCACCGTAGAGAGAATAATATTTTTGCAGATCTAATCTGCTGGCTTGTTTTGGCAGCGTGACGTTGCGTCATGGCCTGGTGATTATTCGAACCGTTTCTTTTAACCAGCCCCACACATAACGCGAGGCAGTTTTTCGACACGTCTTATCAAAGCAGAGATCGTGTCCCCTTATTACGGGATTCTCATCAATACGGGCGTGGGTAACCCAACCGTGCCATCAATTGCGGCGCTTGGGGGATAAGCGAGTTTTACCAGGCAAGTGGGGATGCTTAGTTTCGTCCGACCATATAAAGGGATAAGGATTCACCTTTCTATCCATGCCTTCTTCCTCCTTTGCTCATCCATTCTCGCACACTCGAGCTCTAGTGCCCAAGTCCGCACTTTCCACCTCGACCTTCTCCAGTCATGTCTGGAGCAGGAGGCAAGTGGATGGTCTCCTCCGTCACGGAGGGAGACATCAAGAAACTGAGGAGAGCTGGATACCTGCCCGACGACATCGCGCACCGGCTCCCAGATGAGGGGCAGCTCATCCCCACCCCTAGGCCCCATGAGAGGGTGGTATTCCTCACCCATTTCCTCCGCGGACTGGGATTCCCTCTCCATCCCTTCATCCGGGGGCTCATGTTTTATTACGACCTGGATTTCCACGATCTGGCCCCGAACTTCATCCTCAACATCTCGGCGTTTATCGTCGTGTGCGAGGCCTTCCTCCGCATCAAGCCCCACTTCGGCCTATGACTGAAGACCTTCAATGTCAAGCTGAAGGTAGTGGGCGGCCGCTAGGCGGAGTGCGGAGGCGCCATGGTGGGCAAGATGCCCAACATAACATGGCTCGAGGGCTCCTTTGTGGAAACCATAAAGGGGTGGCAATCGGGGTGGTTCTATATCACCGAGCCGCGCGACCCCGCATGGGTAGCGGCCCCCGAGTTCCGATCTGGCATCCCCATGCGGCTCACCTCCTGGAAAGAGAAGGGCCTGTCCTGGGGTAGTTTGAAAGAGCTAAACGGACTCCAAACATGTATTCAAAACATGGTGGACAAGAAGCTCAAGCTTGTCAACATAGTCCAGGTTATGCTCATCCGCCGGATACTCCCGTGCCAACAATGGGAGTTCACCTTGTGGGAGTTCAATCCGGCGCAGCACCGGACTCTGAACAGGCTCTTCGACACGACTCATGAAGACGCCTGGAGGGTGCTGTTCAAAAGTGCCAAGGTCTCTCCCCCTATTACTGAGGATCACGGATTCAGCGTGAAGCGCCAAGCCAGTGCGGTAAGCTGCTTTACCTTTCACAGGATACTTTTTTATATAGATTGACTCTATGCGGGATCTAAACTCCCATACCTTTGACAAGACTGGCAAAAGATGGCCGGACAGATCGACTGTCCGGCTCCTTTGCCCGAAGGCCCCGTAGACGCTCTTCTGGCGAAGATGCTAACTCCGGCCCCTTATAAGGTGCCAGAGAAGACCAAGAAGGCCAAGGGAACCCGAAAGAGTTCCCGACGCCCGGTGTTGCCGGACTCACCGTCCGATGACTCTGCGGCGCACTCTTCCCCCGAAGACGAGGAAGAAGAAGAAGAAGATGGCCCCCCACCGACTGGGGGAGACAAGAAAAGGAAGGCCGCCCCAACCGGGGAGGCCGGAGGGTCCAAGAAGGGAAGGACTCTCCTTCTGGACAGTTCCACCGCCGCCGATGAAGGCGAAGGCGAGTGGTTGCCTAGGGTCAAGGCCCCGGGGAGATCGTAAGTATTCGGATACCAAAGTAACTCCTAGGATTCCTTTGTCGCACTGCTTTCCCTAACGCGGAACGCAATTATGCAGGCCGCCACGAGCCAGTATCGATGTATCATCGGACGGCTCCTTGGGCTTGTCGGACATGGATAGCGATCCAGTCCCGACCACCACCTCCCCTCATCCTGCCGACGACGCCGAGGTGTTGTCTCAAGAGGCACCGAATCAAGGGGAGACAGTCCTGGAGGCGCCTCAAGGCGACCTTCCGGACTCCGGGAGCCGCGGGGACGGGGGCCCCGAGAGCTCCGAGTTCGGCCCTCAGCCGAACACCGTGCCGGACCCTCCAGCGGTTCCGGACTCGGGCAGGCGGCCTCCTTCTAAGAGGGGCAAAACGCCTGTGCCGGTGACCTCTGTCCATCCAGAGGCACCGGACAATCTGCTGGAAGCGCTTCACAGTGCTTCCATCGACGAGGAGCACCGCACTATCATGAGTGCGGTGATCCAGAAGGTTCAGTCCGCCAAGAGCGGATTGACTGAAGCCTGTGCCAGCCTTCTAACAGGCTTTGAGTTAAGTGTTTTTAAAATGTAGTAGAAATATTACCGCATAGACAGTAGCCCCTGATGCTTTGTTCGGTGTTCACAAAGAAAAGCCGAACAGAGGATCAAATAATATCGCAGGAGTCTAATATAAGTATGTCAATATGCATAAGCAGGCTTCGCTACTGGCATCCGTCGCACTAATTGCGAAGGTCGCCGTACTGAAGCAGGACCTCGAGGGGTCCAAGAAAGAGCTCGGCCTTGCCAAGAGGCAGCTCGAGGAGAACAAGGGTAAGTAATACCCAGTCTATAGATAGGTATATATAAAAAGGACGCGATTGCAAAATGACAGGATCATTGTATGTTTGTCAGGGGCCACGACCGAGGTGGCGACCCTGAAGCAAGCGCTAACCGAGGCCGAAGATAAAGCGGCCAAGGAGCGCACCGAGCGAGAGAAGCACGAGGCTCGGGTGGGCGAGGTGCAGCAAGAGCTCTAGGCTCTCATGGCGAAGCACGAGGCGTTGGAGCTTGACTCAAAGACGCGGGAGTCTAAGCTTGCCGCGGCCCTCGAGAGTGTAAAAAACGCCAAAGCCGAAGTCCAAAAGGCCCTCCAAGAGATCGACGCGATGAAGAAGATAGTGGCGGGTAAGGCTTTCTATATGCAAAGCAAGCATGTAAAAGTAAATTACCGATTACTTACCCGGATCCGGAGCTCTTCAGGAGCATTCGCAGATTTGCCCCGCAGTGTGTCCGATGCCGCACAATTTTACCAGGCTGAGGACAAAAGCTCGACGGAGAAGCTGTTCTGGTCTCAGTATGCCGAGGCCGAACATCCGGTGCCAATGAGCGACCAGCTGAAGCAGATGGTCGAGCTACATAAGGCGGCCGATCAGGCCATGAAGAGCTTTATAGTCCGGTTGTGGCCTGGCGACGCCCTTCCGAACAGCTTCTTCGGCCTGGTGAGGCGGCTCGTGGATGCCTGCCCGCGGCTGGAGGTCGTCAAGCGATCTGTCTGCATTGAAGGTGCACGCCGGGCTTTCGCCCGTGTGAAATTGCAGTGGGTCAAGCTAGACGCCATGAAGCTGATTAAGGAGGGGCCGCCAGAGGGCAAGGAGCACCGCCACCCCGAGATGTACTACGAGGGTGTTCTGCCGGGCACCCGTCTCATCGCGGACGAGTGTTCAAAAGATGTAATATTTGAATGAAACTTGCTCGTTTTATCCTGTATGTATGAAAACTTGTTTCATATGCGCTATGCAACGCTTGTTGGAATTTAAAATATTACCTTCTGTTTGGCTGTTTATCCAATCTAAGAGATGGCTAGTCCTCGACTTCTGCCCCCATGCCACGAGTGCTGGGGTGTTCGGGATAAACCTGAGCACTCTTGTTCCCATGTTTGGGTCCTTCGAGAGAGGTGCTCAGCACAACGAACAAGGCAACCAGACTAATAATGCTTTATCACTCTCACTTAGCCATAGAATTCTATAATTTTAAATTTTGGCAAAGCCCCTGGTATTCGGAAGGCCGAATTCGGGGCGCGATACACGCCTGTAAGCCGGACAGGGACGGCCCCTCGCCCTAAGCGGCATAAGTCTTTAGGGACTCGAAAAACCTCGCCGAACAGCGACCAGTCTCTCACCTTATCATGACAGTCAGTTTTAGCTTTCTCTACTGAGGTGCTCAGCCCGGCAGAACCGGGGCACAATCGCAGTAGTTCTCCTAGCGCTACCTTAGCCGATAGAGCGGAACGTAAGGTACCAAAACATAGGAGCCGGGCAAACCCCAACATTTGACCAAAGACATGATTCGGAGCTGATGCATATAATGCTATAAGTTCGGGGTGCCGCACTTGTGAAAGTGTTCGGACTTTTCACACCGCATTGTGGGGTACGTAAGCCCCTGGTGTATTGGCCGTACCAGAGTGTATGGTTGCAAGACGTCATTAATGAACACACACACACACACACACACACACACATATATATATATATATATAACAAGAATGCAATAATAGTCGTAATGTCATGCATTGTTTATTGAAAAATTGTGTTAAAGCAGGGTGATACAGATAGTGCGATAAGCAAAGAGTAGGACTATGTCCCTTCCAAGGGCAAGCTGAGGAATGATATGAAATCGAATATTTTTGTAACATCCCAAAATTCTAAATTTTGGAATGTTATAAACACATAGATAGATTGATTGATTGTTTGATTGATTGTGTGAATTGAGTGAAATTCGAATTCTTTTTGAAAGTTAAATGAGAGGGAATAAAAGGACTTTCCCAAACTTTCATATTGGTTTTCTGATCTTCGTGAATTCAAATTCTTTTCAACACAAAACCCCGGAGAGAAGATGACATGACTTCTTCCATTTATTTAAATGACAAGGGGTGTTGAAAATATTTGAATTTCATTTGAAAATATTTCCAATTCAGAAACTTTAAGCAACTCAATGATTTTCACGAGAGAAGATAAAATGACTTCTTCAAATTATGAAATATGAGTTGGGAGTTTTAAAGAATTAAATTCAAAGTTCTTTTGAATTTATTTATTTCAAATTGGAATACATTAGACCGTCATGCATATCTTTTTCTTGCATTTTGGTCGATCCTAGAAATTTCACGCAACTCAAGGACCTCCGAAGAGAGTTGGAGATTTCGTTATTTTCATATTTGAGTTTTCTCAAATTTTGAAAAGAGGGTCATTTGATTTATTTATTTCATCTTTAATTATTTTTCCGACGTCAAAAATATAAGAGAGGGAATAATATGACTTTCCCAAAATATAGGAAAAATGAAGATTTAATAAATAGATCAAATTTTGTTTTCCGGTGTTTATTCGCATTTTATTTGGATAGGGAAAAATGCGCGTTTTTGAAAATTTTGTTTTAGGCCCGGAGAAAAGTTCATTTTGTTCGGCTTATTTTTAGGAATCGGGGAAAATTTACTTTATTAGTTTTGGAGTCCGGTAGATTTTGTTTTTCTGTATTTTTCCGAGCGCGGATCTATTTAAAAAAAAACTGCAGCGCCTTGGGCCAAAGGCCCAAGCCACCAGCCGGCCGAGGCCACGGCCATCGCTAGCGCCCCAGCCTCCCCGTGCGCAGGCGCCAGGCGCCAGGGAGCCGCCGCCTCTTTCTTTTAGGAAATTCTAGTAGGACTTTTGTCCTACTTCCGTTTATTTTTCTAGATCTTTCCTACTCCTATTCTTATTTCTTGCCCCCTACCTTAAGTTTTGTCTTCCCTCACCCATATAAATACTCAAGCACCCCCCTCTAAACACATCAAATCAAAGCCGCAACAAGCAGCAGCACGCAGCTCCACCCCGCGCCCTGCGTCACCGCCGCCCCGCGCCTAAGCTGCCTCACCACCACCGCGCCGCGCCGCACCTTGCCCACCGCCGCCGCCGCACCACCACCTCACCATCACCCCGCCTCGCCCGCCGCCTCACCCGCGCCGCCGCCCTTGTGCCCTAGCGCCGCTGCCGCCCTTGTGCCCTAGCGCCGCCGCCGCACCTTGCTCACCCGCCGCCGCGTCCCTCAACCGCGCCACCCCTCACCCGCCACCGCGTCCCTCAACCGCGCCACGCCGCCTCGCCCGCCGCCTCACCCGCGCCGCCGCCCTTGTGAATCGCCGCCGCGCCCAACGCCGCCATACACCGCCGCCGCCGCCATGCGTCACCGCACCGCCGCCGCCCTGCGTCAACGCCGCCGTCGCCGCCGTTCGCCGGAGGTACCGCGCCACGTCTCTTCTTTCCCTCGGTTCGGTTTTCTTATAAACCGTTCCGATTCTTTTCTTCTCTACCAATTTGTTTTCTCTCCGATTCTTCGCTAAACCGTTCCGGTTTTCTAGATCGGTTTTTCGTTTCGATCTCTTTTTCTCCGAAACCCTAGATCGGATTCGTTTTCTTTTCCGATTTAGTTGCCTTTGGACCGTTCGCCGGACCGTTCGTCCTAACGAACGTGATCACCGGATTCTTCTAGGTTAAAGAACGTCCGTTCGTATAACCGTTCTTCTTTTTTTTCTCGTCGGATTTATTCCGCGATCGCGATCTCAGATCCGATCTTCGTTCTAGTTTTTCTTCGTGCTCGTTTATCGGAATCAGGTGATTCAAGCGCCTGGAGTTTCATCTCGAAACCGCCGTTCCGTCTAATCAACTTGAACAAGTTTTTGCCCCAGTAAAATTTGACCTAGTTTCAACTTGCTAGAACCGAGTTGTTTTTCCGCCATTTTCCGTCGTTTGTTCGGTTCTTTCTTTCTTTGCAACCGGAGTTCTTAAGTTCAACTATCTGGTTCGTTCTCTCGTTCGAGTTTTACTTGCGCATTAGATGAGTACTTATTGTGTGGTTACTATTGTTTGCTTACGATAGATTGACCGGAGTGTGACGAGTAGATCTATCAAGAGTTTTGAGTGCGCATCATCTTCATCAACATTGCAGGCAAGTTCACACTTTGATCATACCTTTTCTACAACCCATGTTTTATTGCATTAGATCAATCCTCACACATTGCATGATTAGGATCTAATAAATTGTGGGATGGGAAGTAGATGAGGTAGTACCTATTACCTGTATTATTATGAAACCTTTGGGAGTTACTTCTACGTTTGCTTATTATGCCATGCTATGCTAGTAGACGTGGATTGGGTGAGTGATATCCATGACAGATGTGAGATTGATAATTTTAATGGTTTATCTAAGGTGGCAACCTAACACACATCTGGGTGGATTGAGGCACCTGATGTCTATCAGGACTTGCCTGTTTTTTTTGGACCGCCACCCAGGCTCAAAGGGATCATAAGATCTTTCATGCTAGAAACTTCCGTGTGCAGCCACATGCTACTATGGGCTCTGGCATAGTTGACTAAGTTGTGCGAACTCTTACGGGGTGGACTAGCAGATGTAGGGGTTGTAGGTGGTACGGTCTACCCCACATGTAAGGTGCTAGCACTTCTGAAAGACTGTGTCTCGGTCATCCGTCTTCTCAAACACCATGTAGTGCGAGAAAACAAACGGAGGCGATCGAGTCTTGTGGGGAAACGTGCGCAAACCTCTGCAGAGTAACAAACTAATCATGATTAGCTGTGTCCCCAGTTATGGACAACTTGAGTATCTAGTACTTGAATATCATTGTGAATCTCATCACGTTACTCCTAATTAATGTTGTTGGGTTTTAATTATTTTTAATTGGGATTGAGAATGCTGTCAACCATTCTCGATGTTTCACAACCACCATGATAGTTAATTAAAATTTATTCCTTTGCAGTAGGGAAAAATTGGCTTTACGCAAAAACCTTATAACCATAGAGCTTTTCCACCAGCCAAATATGCATATAGTGATAGCCATTGTTCATTATTCTCTATGGTGTGAATTTGCCAGTACATTCAATGTACTGACCCGTTTCGGGCTGCAACGTCTTATGTTGCAGGTTTCTTACGACGAGTAAGTGATACGTTAGGGTTACGGTTTCTACACTCAACTTTGCCGTTGGTGTTGATGGGAAACCACAACCTTGTTGCTTCCGCTATATGGTTTGAGGTAATAGTATTTACGTTACTTTATACATGTGATTTACCTCTGTTATAAATCCTTCGAGTACTGTGTGTGTCAGCATACTGATCCAAGGATGACACATAAGCCCAGAGACTTGATCCATTCGGGTCGGGTCGCTACAAGATGGTATCAGAGCACATGTTGACTGTAGGACGTGACCCTAGAAACTGGCAAGCCCATAGCAAAGATTTTTTCTCTACAACTTTCCCTTTCAAAAAGACCTTTTACCTCTCTTCTCTTCTGAGCTTATTCAAAAATTCCCTTTAGTGAGACCATACCCCTTTCCCCTTTTGACCATTCGAAGATTCGACGGATGAGACCACTCCAAGAAGTACAAGATATCGGACAACTGAGACCACTATGGAATGAAGGAGATTTTACCATACATTATGATAATGGAAACTACAACGGTTGAAGACCGAAGACAAGTAGAATTTGAAGGCTCCGAAGAATCCCCAGATTTGTATGACCTAGGAAGGCTACCCTTATGGAACTTGGAAGACTATGGAAGTTGTCAATACCCGAGATCAAGGTGTATTGGAGAAAGTTCAAAATATGGAGAGTTGAGAACTCAAAGTTTTGTCAAGAAAACCCTAAGGCAGGGGATATCAACTATGGAAGATAGCTCATGGCAATGACAAGGGCAGAAACACGGTTATCCGTGATGTTATCACCCGCTAATGCTATTGTCACCGTGCTGAGTTAAGGATGCATTTCTTCAGAATGGATTTGATGGAAGAAGGCTGATGGAGCACCTAATAGTAAGATGAAGTTTTAACCTTAGCCGGTGTAACACCAGGGTCTGGAGTAGTACATCAAGAAGTTTAAGGTGGAGCTACAAGAAGCCGTATTTTGACAAGGAGCATTTCGTGAAGAACCCAGGAACCAAAAGCTGAAAGTAGCCAATCTGGAGGAGCTACAACCTCGAGATACCGGAGATTTATCAGGAACGGAAGGATAGTATGACCATGGCTCATGCCAAGGATGTTGAAACCCAGAAGTTTGAAATGCATCTCCAGAATATTCAAGGATGTCATGAGAGACTTCGCGTCAACAGAGTTGATCTGGCAAAAGGACTTGAGAAAGATCAAGCACGACCGAAAGAAGCCATTGGAGGCATGAACAAGGCTTGAAGAGTTTGGAGACGTTGAAGATTTATTGACCTTTAGAAGACCAAACCCCTGTTATATACCTACGTTAGATGCGACGATTGTGAGCTATCACTTGTTTGATGTTTTTCGACAGCCACAACAAAAATCTGTCTTTTCAAAACTGTTGTTTGCATTTTGTGTATCCCTCTCTCTTGATCTCTCTTATCTCACCCCAAAACCCATGGACCCAATAGAGGATAAATGAAGATGAGCTTATATTTTCTGGACCGATGAGTCAATTGGAGACGGACCGATGGATTCAGAACATGGAGGATCATATGGAGAACAACCCTATAGTCAGAAAGGATATGGCCCAGCATGCTCTTCAATGCTTTGAAAGAGGTGCTGCTACTTGGTGGAGGATGTACCAAACCATCAATGGATGGCAAAGAGTAACCACTTGGAAAGAATTTAAGTTGACTCTGCCAAAGTCTCGGCTTGTTTCCCAGAAGTTGAAGACCTATGGAAAGGATATGAAGAAACATTGTGCATGCAAGATTTGTGGAGAAATCGGACACACCCATAAATAACACGAGGATGAATGCCCTAATTGTGAAGGAAGTCACCCAGCTGAAGAATGCCCAACTAGGCAGATCACTTGTTTCTTGTGTGAAGGGACTACCCACTACCCTGCACAGTGTCACATTTACCCCTTGGTACAACGAACCATCCAGCAGAAGAACGAAGTAATGAAAGAAGCCCTCATGGAAATTTTAAAGGAACCCGTGATGAAGGAAGATGTGGAAGACACACGTAAAGAGGACCCGAGTAAACCCTGCACTAAATCTTGCTATTCATGTGGGGAAGAAGGACACATCTCCCAGAATTGTATGAATGGGAATCTAGTAGAATTCCCGACAGAGGAAGTAGAATATGACCCACAGGAAATAGAAGCCATGATTGGAATGGAAAGGTCCAGGAAGAGAAACCGATTGGAGCCCAGGAGGAACCTGAGTCATATCATCTGTTACAGATGCAAGGAGTCAGGGCACTACCTCAGCAATTGCCCACAAAGGAAGCCAAGGACCCAAGTAGGCTATATAATCACAAGGAAACCTCGAAACTTGCCCGAAGTAATATGTTTCCGTTGTAATGGAGCAGTGCACTTTGCCAGAGGTTGTCCGAAGGAGAAGGAGACTTGTGATAAATAGTTGAGTTTGCAACAAAAGAAATGGAGTAGTAGAAGTGAGAACATTTTTATTTTATATTGAGGTATTGAGTTGAGACATGTAATGGAGAAACGAGAGATTGTAATCATTTGAGAAGGAATAAAGTAGCATCGTTGGTACTTATATGGATTTTATGAGTTGCTACTCTATGAAGGAGGATTTTGACCATTTTTGAGGATAAGAGAAATATGGTCTATGGAAGATTTGTGCATTTTAAGGGTGGTAGTACCTTGTAAGAACCTTTGACCCCCAGAAAGGATAAAGATACTCCACTGCGTGGATTTTGGACAAAATGAATACGAGTTTTGTCTCGATATGTATGATGCCCCAAGAGTATGTGGGATGAAGTTGGAGACCGACAGTGGTTTGGACCAACTGTGATCAAGGAGTCAAAAGAGAATGTTAAGTTTATTCAAAATCGACTGAAGGTAGCTCAGTCCAGGCAGAAGAGTTGTGCAGACTCAAAACTCAAGGCGATAGTCTATGATATTGGAGATAGAGCATGTCTTCATGTGTTCCCTCTGCGAGGAGTTAAACGGATTGGAGTTAAGGGACAGTTAGCCCCGAGATTTGTAGGACCATACCGAGTTTTGGAGCGTATGGAGAAGTGGCCAACAAGTTGGAGTCACCCGAAGGACTGTCAGGAGTTCAAGATGTGTTTCACGTTTCCCAGTTGAAGAAGTGCCATGCAGAGATGGCCAATATTCCCCTGTAAGGACGCTTGACCGCGGAAAGGATAATGATGTTCCACGAAGTGGAATATGGACTTCATAAGTATAAGTTTTATCTCGGTATGCGGAATAATCCATGAGGATGAAGAGATGAATTACTATTGGATATAAAGGAGGTATGATGTTGGAAATATGGATCAATGGAAACTCCTTGATGAGTCTGAGTAACCAAGACTTAGTTTGGTGCCAATAGAAGGAAGGAAGACAGTACAATTGGATGGATTTAAGTATGCTAGGAAGCTGGAAGTTGGATGTTGGAATAATGAACAGTTGCCCGATGATAAGTTCAAGGACTATAAGTGATGAGATGGGCCATAACCCACAGGCCCAGGACCTGCGAAGAAGCAAGCACATTCTTGCTGAAGGAAAAACCCTGGAAGAAGTTACGATTTTATCGACAGACGATCTTATAGGAGTTACGCAAAACCTGAGAGTTGTGAAGGAACGATAGTTGTATGTCTGGCTTGCAGAATCAATGGATTATCCGAACTTGGTTCGTCGACAAGAGAAATTCTGCAATGCTTGTGAGGATGACCGAGTGTTAGAATGCGAGATTCGCTAAACTGTATACATGGTAATGATTTGGGTGCGGGATGGATTGATCACCATACCGACTTACTCTTATTATTCGCCTTGCTATATGGGATGGTAAATCTGAGTGGCTTGCCTATAGTAGAGAGACGACGATATTAAACCTTGTTAAACCTTAGAATGGTATAAGAATTTTTCCCTTGTACATGGCAGCTTTTTGCCAACCGTAGGTTATACGGTGAGGATCAACCCAGACCCATTTCCTGCAGGAGAAACCACAAATTGTTGACCACCATGAGATATCGATAGTTGTTTAGTTTTGGCGCCAGACCCGTCAGCTAAGAAGACCCAATCTCGGAAGAACCTTACCTAGATGAAGGATAGAAAAATTGTGGTAAAGGTTATGCCACTACCTGAAGAGCTCAGAGAAGAAATTTTCTCGAGGATTTGAGAAGACCGACGCTGTCAAGAATATGGATGAAGTATATGAGTTTTGATGGAACAGTAATGATGTTTCTAAGGGTGGTAGCACCCCAGACCCCGGAGACGATTGATGGATTTTTTTGGAGACCCCCAAACCCTAACCTATTTCTTGCTAGCCTCTCCGAATCTCGAGGACGAGATTCCTTTTAAGGGTGGTAGGTTTGTAACATCCCAAAATTCTAAATTTTGGAATGTTATAAACACATAGATAGATTGATTGATTGTTTGATTGATTGCGTGAATTGAGTGAAATTCGAATTCTTTTTGAAAGTTAAATGAGAGGGAATAAAAGGACTTTCCCAAACTTTCATATTGGTTTTCTGATCTTCGTGAATTCAAATTCTTTTCAACACAAAACCCCGGAGAGAAGATGACATGACTTCTTCCATTTATTTAAATGACAAGGGGTGTTGAAAATATTTGAATTTCATTTGAAAATATTTCCAATTCAGAAACTTTAAGCAACTCAATGATTTTCACGAGAGAAGATAAAATGACTTCTTCAAATTATGAAATATGAGTTGGGAGTTTCAAAGAATTAAATTCAAAGTTCTTTTGAATTTATTTTTTTTTCAAATTGGAATACATTAGACCGTCAAGCATATCTTTTTCTTGCATTTTGGTCGATCCTAGAAATTTCACGCAACTCAAGGACCTCCGGAAAGAGTTGGAGATTTCGTTATTTTCATATTTGAGTTTTCTCAAATTTTGAAAAGAGGGTCATTTGATTTATTTATTTCATCTTCAATTATTTTTCCGACGTCAAAAATATAAGAGAGGGAATAATATGACTTTCCCAAAATATAGGAAAAATGAAGATTTAATAAATAGATCAAATTTTGTTTTTCGGTGTTTATTCGCATTTTATTTGGATAGGGAAAAATGCGCGTTTTTGAAAATTTTATTTTAGGCCCGGAGAAAAGTTCATTTTGTTCGGCTCATTTTTAGGAGTGGGGGAAAATTTACTTTATTAGTTTTGGAGTCCGATAGATTTTGTTTTTCTGTGTTTTTCCGAGCGCGGATCTGTTTAAAAAAAAACTGCAGCGCCTTGGGCCAAAGGCCCAAGCCACCAGCCGGCCGAGGCCAAGGCCATCGCTAGCGCCCCAACCTCCCCGTGCGCAGGCGCCAGGCGCCAGGGAGCCGCCGCCTCTTTCTTTTAGGAAATCCTAGTAGGACTTTTGTCCTACTTCCGTTTATTTTTCTAGATCTTTCCTATTCCTATTCTTATTCCTTGCCCCCTACTTTAAGTTTTGTCTCCCCTCACCCATATAAATACTCAAGCACCCCCCTCTAAACACATCAAATCAAAGCCGCAACAAGCAGCAACACGCAGCTCCACCCCGCGCCCTGCGTCACCGCCGCCCCGCGCCTAAGCCGCCTCACCATCACCGCGCCGCGCCGCACCTTGCCCACCGCCGCCGCCGCACCACCACCTCACCATCACCCCGCCTCGCCCGCCGCCTCACCCGCGCCGCCGCCCTTGTGCCCTAGCGCCGCCGCCGCCCTTGTGCCCTAGCACCGCCGCCGCACCTTGCTCACCCGCCGCCGCGTCCCTCAACCGCGCCACCCCTCACCCGCCGCCGCGTCCCTCAACCGCGCCACGCCGCCTCGCCCGCCGCCTCACCCGCGCCGCCGCCCTTGTGCATCGCCGCCGCGCCCAACGCCGCCATACACCGCCGCCGCCGCCATGCGTCACCGCGTCGCCGCCGCCCTGCGTCAACGCCACCGTCGCCGCCGTTCACCGGAGGTACCGCGCCGCTTCTCTTCTTTCCCTCGGTTCGGTTTTCTTATAAACCGTTCCGATTCTTTTCTTCTCTACCGATTCGTTTTCTCTCCGATTCTTCGCTAAACCGTTCCGGTTTTCTAGATCGGTTTTTCGTTTCGATCTCTTTTTCTCCGAAACCCTAGATCGGATTCGTTTTCTTTTCCGATTTAGTTGCCTTTGGACCGTTCGCCGGACCGTTCGTCCTAACGAACGTGATCACCAGATTCTTCTAGGTTAAAGAACGTCCATTCGTATAACCGTTCTTCTTTTTCTTCTCGTCGGATTTATTCCGCGATCGCGATCTCAGATCCGATCTTCGTTCTAGTTTTTCTTCGCGCTCGTTTATCGGAATCAGGTGATTCAAGCGCCTGGAGTTTCATCTCGAAACCGCCGTTCCGTCTAATCAACTTGAACAAGTTTTTGCCCCAGTAAAATTTGACCTAGTTTCAACTTGCTAGAACCGAGTTGTTTTTCCGCCGTTTTCCGTCGTTTGTTCGGTTCTTTCTTTCTTTGCAACCGGAGTTCTTAATTTGAACTATCTGGTTCGTTCTCTCGTTCGAGTTTTACTTGTGCATTAGATGAGTACTTATTGTGTGGTTACTATTGTTTTCTTACGATAGATTGACCGGAGTGTGACGAGTAGATCTATCAAGAGTTTTGAGTGCGCATCATCTTCATCAACATTGCAGGCAAGTTCACACTTTGATCATACCTTTTCTACAACCCATGTTTTATTGAATTAGATCAATCCTCACACATTGCATGATTAGGATCTAATAAATTGTGGGATGGGAAGTAGATGAGGTAGTACCTATTACCTGTATTATTATGAAACCTTTGGGAGTTACTTCTACGTTTACTTATTATGCCATGCTATGCTAGTAGACGTGGATTGGATGAGTGATATCCATGACAGATGTGAGATTGATAATTTTAATGGTTTATCTAAGGTGGCAACCTAACACACATCTGGGTGGATTGAGGCACCTGATGTCTATCAGGACTTTCCTGTTTTTTTTGGACCGCCACCCAGGCTCAAAGGGATCATAAGATCTTTCATGCTAGAAACTTCCGTGTGCAGCCACATGCTACTATGGGCTCTGGCATAGTTGACTAAGTTGTGCGAACTCTTACGGGGTGGACTAGCAGATGTAGGGGTTGTAGGTGGTACGGTCTACCCCACATGTAAGGTGCTAGCACTTCTGAAAGACTGTGTCTCGGTCATCCGTCTTCTCAAACACCATGTAGTGCGAGAAACCAAACGGAGGCGATCGAGTCTTGTGGGGAAACGTGCGCAAACCTCTGCAGAGTAACAAACTAATCATGATTAGCCGTGTCCCCGGTTATGGACAACTTGAGTATCTAGTACTTGAATATCATTGTGAATCTCATCACGTTACTCCTAATTAATGTTGTTGGGTTTTAATTATTTTTAATTGGGATTGAGAATGCTGTCAACCATTCTCGATGTTTCACAACCACCATGATAGTTAATTAAAATTTATTCCTTTGCAGTAGGGAAAAATTGGCTTTACGCAAAAACCTTATAACCATAGAGCTTTTCCACCAGCCAAATATGCATATAGTGATAGCCATTGTTCATTATTCTCTATGGTGTGAATTTGCCAGTACATTCAATGTACTGACCCGTTTCGGGCTGCAACGTCTTATGTTGCAGGTTTCTTACGACGAGTAAGTGATACGTTAGGGTTACGGTTTCTACACTCAACTTTGCCGTTGGTGTTGATGGGAAACCACAACCTTGTTGCTTCCGCTATATGGTTTGAGGTAATAGTATTTACGTTACTTTATACATGTGATTTACCTCTGTTATAAATCCTTCGAGTACTGTGTGTGTCAGCATACTGATCCAGGGATGACACATAAGCACAGAGACTTGATCCATTCGGGTCGGGTCGCTACAATTTCGCTCATTACTGTAATCAACCTGGGAATTCCGTGGTATAACGTAGCTATCTGCCTCCTTGGTTGCTGTATCATGTGTTCGGCAATAGTGCTGCTGGACAGTGTCTCCAGAGATTAAGGTCCTGAAAGAAAAAAGAAAAATAACCAAACGGGAAGCCCCTAGTGTGGTTTAGGCCCCATTTTGGGGCGTGCCGCAGTTGTGCCCCCCTCCCCACCTGTGTCCATGGTATTTTTAATGCGTAATTATGTACGCGCGGCACGAATATCGCCGTTGTGCTGGGATTGGGGTGGCCGCCGTATTGCTACGCGAGCTCAGATCGCGCCGGGCGGCCTATTTGCCGATTGCCCCGAGCGCGCTTGAAGGTGTCCGGGCTTTGAGACGCCGAACTGGTTGATTGCCTTGAGAGGCTGCTTTGCGCTTCTGCTGCGAGGGCCGCGGTGTGCTCCTCTGTTCGGAGAGAGCGCTCTGTGTTTCCATTGACTATGATAACTCCGTGAGGTCCTGACATCTTGAGCTTGAGGTATGCATAATGTGGTACCGCATTGAATCTAGCAAATGCGGTTCGCCCGAGCAGCGCGTGATAACCACTGCGGAACGGGACTATATCGAAGATTAACTCTTCGCTTCGGAAGTTATCCGGGGATCCGAAGACCACTTCCAGTGTAATTGAGCCTGTGCAATGGGCCTCTACGCCTGGAATGACGCCCTTAAAGGTCGTTTTTGTGGGTTTGATCCTTGAGGGGTCTATACCCATTTTGCGCACTGTGTCCTGATAAAGCAGGTTCAGGCTGTTGCCGCCGTCCATAAGGACTCGAGTGAGGTGAAATCCGTCGATGATTGGGTATAGGACCAGTGCGGCGAATCCGCCATGACGGATAGTAGTGGGGTGGTCCCTGCGATCGAAGGTGATCGGACAGGAGGACCAAGGGTTGAACTTTGGGGCGACTGGCTCCAACGCATATACGTCCCTAAGCGCACGCTTCCGCTCCCTCTTGGGGATGTGGGTTGTGTATATCATGTTCACCGTCCGCACTTGCGGGGGAAACCTCTTCTGTCCTCCAGTGTGCGACTGCCGGGGCTCCTCCTCGTCATCGCTATGCGGCCCCTTGTCCTTATTTTCGGCAATTAACTTGCCGGCCTGCTTGAACACCCAACAATCCCTGTTGGTGTGATTGGCTGGCTTGTCTGGGGTGCCGTGTATTTGACACGAGCGATCGAGTATACGGTCCAAGATGGATGGACCCGGCGTACTTTGTTGGAATGGCTTTTTCCGCTAACCAGGTTTAGAGCCTTTGAATCCGACATTGACTGCCGTATCCTCAGTATTTTCGCTGTTAATGCGGCGCTTATGCTTGTTGCGATGTGACCTGCTATTGCCGTCCTTGGTATCTGAGGTACCATGGTTCTTTGATATGTTATTACTGCGAGCCAGCCAGCTGTCTTCTCCCGCACAAAAGCGGGTCATGAGCGTCGTGAGAGCTGCCATAGATTTCGGCTTTTCCTGACCAAGGTGCCGGGCTAGCCACTCGTCTCGGATGTTGTGCTTGAAAGCCGCTAAGGCCTCCGCATCCGGATAGTCGACGATTTGATTTTTCTTTGTAAGGAACCGAGTCCAGAATTGCCTGGCCGACTCTTCTGGCTGCTGAATTATGTGGCTTAAATCATCGGCGTCTGGTGGTCGCACATAAGTGCCCTGAAAGTTGTCGAGGAATGTGGCTTCCAGATCTTCCCAACAGCTAATGGAGTCCGCTGGCAAGTTGTTAAGCCAATGCCGCGCTAGTCCTTTGAGCTTTAGTGGGAGGTATTTGATGGCGTGTAAGTCATCGCCGCGGGCCATGTGGATGTGGAGGAGGAAATCCTCAATCCATACTGCGGGATCTGTTGTGCCATCGTATGATTCAATATTTACAGGTTTGAAACCTTCTGGGAATTGATGTTCCATTACTTCGTCTGTGAAGCATAAGGGGTATGCGGCGCCTCTGTATTAGGCTATATCGCGACACAGCTCGAATGGGTCTTGCCCGCTGTGTTCGGCCCGACCGGATTTGCTTTTACTGTATCCAGCGTGATGTTTGTCGTCTCGCAGAGTGGTGCGCCCTCGTGATCCGTAGATCGATCTTGAATGCTTTGCCTTGTCCTCCAATATGTCTCGCAGGTCTGGCGTATCTCCCCATGCCTTTTTATTTGAATGGCGTTGGGGTGGAGGCTGAGCTTTTGGCTGGAATGCCTCTCTATCGCGGCCACAAGGTGGCCGATCAGCCGTATCATACGCTTCTTCCTCCAGTCGGGGTAGTAACCTGCGCCTTGGGTAACTCTTGGAAGGACGCTCGAGTTTATATTCCTCAGCCGCGAGGACTTCAGTCCATTTGTCAGCTAGCAGATCTTGATCAGCTTGAAGCTGCTGCTGCTTTTTCTTCAGGCTATTTGCCGTGGCCATAAGCCGGCGCTTGAAGCGCTATTGTTCGACGGGATCCTCTGGTACGGCGAATTCATCGTCGCTGAGGCTTGCCTCATCTTTGGAGGGGGGCATGTGATCATCCTCCTCCTCTTTGTCTGCCGCTCTCTCAGGAGAGCTGGCTCCTTCGTCCTCCTGCTCTAAATCTTGCTGGAGGGGATTGTTGTTGTCTTCAGCACTATCCGGAGTGTTATTATCTCCTGTGCCGGTATCACCACTTTTGCTTTGGCGAGGCTTAGAGCGGCGCCGCTGACGTCGGCGCTTGGGTTGCTTCTTGGAGGGGTCATCCCTCTGCGATCTCGTCGCCATTGCCTTCGTTGGGTGTATCCACCATGTATATGTCATATGACGAGGTGGCTTTCCAGTGCCCTATAGGTGCTGGTTCATGTTCGTCTCCTACATCGTCGTCCATACCGTCGATGTCTTCAGAGTCGAAGTCGAGCATGTCGGTTAAATCATCGACAGTGGCTACGAAGTGGGTGGTGGGTGGGCGTAGAATTTCTTCGTCGTCCGCATCCCAATCCCGTTGGCCATAATCCGGCTAGGGCTCTCCTGACAAAGAGAGAGACCTTAGTGAATTCAGAATGTCGCCGAAGGGCGAGCGCTGAAAGATATCCGCGGCGGTGAATTCCATGACCGGCGCCCAATCGGATTCGATTGGCAGGGGCGCGGATGGTTCGGAGTCAGAAAAAGAGTCCGGCACCTTGGAGTCACGGGCTGTGCGGAGGATTATGCTGGTGTTTGGCTCGATCGTCGTCGAGACTGCAGCCCCTGAGGCGGTGTCTAGCCACCCGTCCTTGATTGGCACAGTTGGCTCCGAGCTAAGGGTCGGAGCTGATGCGGGCGCGGCCTCTGGGGTACTGTTCGGTGGCAGAGCTAGGTCATACCCATCACGACAGTGCGACGCACCCTGCTGTGGCTCGAATCCGTCGAAGATCAAGTCTCCGCGGATGTCGGTCGTGTAGTTCAAACTTCCAAATCTGACCTGATGGCCAGGGGCGTAGCTTTCAATCTGCTCCAGATGGCCAAGCGAATTAGCCCGTAGTGCAAAGCAGCCGAATACGAAGATCTGTCCAGGGAGAAAAGACTCACCCTGGACCGCATCGCTATCGATGATAGTAGGAGCCATCAAGCCTAACGGCGACGACACAGAGGAACTCTCAATGAAAGCACCAATGTCGGTGTAAAAACCGGCGGATCTCGGGTAGGGGGTCTCAAACTGTGCGTCTAGGCCGGATGGTAACAGGAGGCAGGGGACACGATGTTTTACCCAGGTTCGGGCCCTCTTGATGGAGATAAAACCCTACGTCCGGCTTGATTAATATTGATGATATGAGTAGTACAAGAGTAGATCTACCACGAGATCAGAGAGGTTAAACCCTAGAAGCTAGCCTATGATATGATTGTATGTTATGATTGTTGTCCTACGGACTAAAACCCTCTGGTTTATATAGACACCGGAGAGGGTTAGGGTTACACAAGGTCGGTTACAAAGGAGGAGATATCCATATCCGTATTGCCTAGCTTGCCTTCCACGCCAAGTAGAGTCCCATCCGGACACGAGACGAAGTCTTCAATCTTGTATCTTCATAGTCTAACAGTCTGGCCATTGGAGGTAGTCCGGCTGTCCGAAGACCCCCTAATCCAGGACTCCCTCAGGCTGCCTTCCGTAATCATCGTTATAAAGCCATATATATGCATCAATTTGACTTATGATTTTGGCCAAGCTGGGTTGTCTGGCTCTTGTGCTTACCCCTATGTTCCCGATTGTTTGGCTAGGCGGTAAAGGGAGCACCTCTGTGATTGTTACTACCTCAGAATGGGTGAAGCCGAAAGCTAGCGATCTTAAAGGATATAATTGGTCGGCAACGACGGAAGTGAAAATTTTGGTTCATTAATACCATAGAGTTCGGGAACTTTCCCCAAACTGAATCCTCAATATTTTCCTCCCACATGGATCAGAGGTGAGGTTTCATGATCATGATCATCATGACAACCCAAAGAAAGGAACCGATAGCGGGATTATTTTCTTTGAAAGATGTTTCATATCTCTCTACATACCTTTGTTTATAAAACCGTATGGCCGGATTGCCTTGTTTTCCGTAAATCTTTGCCCTTATAACGGCTTTATAAAGTAGGAAACACTCCTCGGCTACTGGCCGAAGAGGTTGAAGCCGATGGTCGGTCAACAAGGTTTTTGTACAATGCGGATCCGAGCATTAATGATGTAGAGTACTTGGATACATAGAATCATTACACATAATTTGTGATTTTACTCCGGATATCGATCCTTAATTCGGCCACCCGTGCCCGCATTAAGGCTCGGGGGCTACTGGGCTTCGAGCTTATAATTTACTAATATTAAAGGGGCACAACGATCCCCTGATATGGTGTTGCCATCCGACCAGTGTCTCGGGGGCTACTGCATTGCCTATTCAATGCAGAAAATTCAAAGGGCTCAGTGTTCGACTTGACCGAACTATGGGCAAACGCGTCTTCGGACAACAATAGGCATCATCTGGGACCTATCCGGCATCAAGCTAATATATTACGGTGACTTCTCAAAACCCTCTCTCAAGGGCCCGTTCGCTGATCACTATCTCCTCTAATGCGCATCTCGGGTTTTAGGCCGACACACACCTTGAGGGCTACTGGCTATATACATCTCATCAGTAAATAAATTTCACAACTCGAAAGTAATCCGACATAAAGCTCGGATGCAAGTGACTAAATCCATATAGGATGTTTCCGGCATAAAGCTCGGCCGCGAGCGGCTGGCTCCATAGAGAACTTTTCAGCGTTAAGCTCGGATAAATTGCTTCAAACTTTTTCAAACATGAGTTACTATGTGCCACCTTAGTTGCAGTCCGGCGTTGGAGCTCGGCTACAGTCCGGCAATGGAGCTTGGATACAGTCCGACGTTGGAGTTCGGCTGCAAGAGGATACCTCACATGCAGTCCGGCATTGCAGCTCAGACGCAAGAGGACATTGCTGCCCGGAAACAACTTCAAACCCGAGGTGTGGCATAACAATAACAACGCATTGATGAAGGCTGAAAACTTAAAAGGGGCTCCTTGGATACCCAACGTGTATACTCTTCGGATTCACTTCGGCGATCCTCAAGATCGAAGATGAGAAGATTTCTTGAACCCGTTTTCAAGACCGACGACCGAAGATAAACTGGTAAATCCTGTGTCCATGTTACCATCGCTCCAAGACGCCTAGCTTAGGACCCCTACTACGAGATAAGCCAGATATAGAACCGACAGTTCGATCGTGAAGACGTTCAACTACATCAACCGTGTTAACATAACGCTTCCGCTTTCAGTCTATGAGGGTACGTGGACACACTCTCCCTGTCTCGTTGCTATGCATCTCCTAGATAGATCTTGCGTGATCGTAGGATTTTTTTGAAATTGCATGCTATGTTCCCCAACAGGGGCGTTGGGGCAATCATTTTTGACGCGAAAAAACGGCGGGCCCGCCGAGTCAGCGACCCGACCCCTGCGCCTCGTCGTCCTCATCATCTCGGTTTCTCACGGGGAAGCAATGCCAAGGCTGCCGCCGGTCAGCCTTCCATTGATTCCTCACGGGCGGCGCGGCGCGGCGACACACCACCTCCCGCCACGCGTACACAGGACGCCCACACCCCCCGGCCGCTATATAAGCAGCGCCTTCCCTCGCCTATGGCCGCACCCCGCCCACAGCCGCCGAGCTCTCTCTCTCCCCGTGCGCCGCCGCCGCCGACGTTCCTCCCCTCTCTCCCCGTGCCCAGCCGCGACGATGGGCGAGAGGTTCCCCGGCGATGGGGCAGCGGCCAATGGCTTCGGCCGCCACTCATTACACGAGTGGGAAGCCTACCTGCTGTTCGAGGCCAACGGCCCGACGCCTCCCGACATGCACACGCCGGGGCGGTGAAAGCTCAGCGCCGGTGGTGTCCCCATTCCCCCGCTGCCCGACGTCACCGCGCGCGCCGACTACTTCGCCGACGAGGTTGACCGCGTGCGGGCGTCGCTGACGGAGGAGCAGCGGGCCCTCCTGCAGTACGCCGCCGGCAACCACGAGGCATAGGCGGCGTACTTCCAGCGTCGACAGGCGGAGCGGCTGGCCTCCACCAACGGGGCGCCGGTGGTGCGGGGGACCAAGAACAGCAAGGGTCGCCGCCTGTGGTGGGGCGCCCCCGGCCGCACTCTCCACGCCATACTCCAGCACCTCGAGGGCGGCAACGAGCCGCTGTTGACGTACCCTGCCACCCCGGTCCCTCGCCGGAGCGGCGGCCAATGGATACCGAGGAGGGCCGACTCCTCTTCTTCCTCCTCCCGCTCCTCCTCCCACTCATCTGGGTCGTCGGCGTTGTTCGGCGTCAAGGCCGAGCTCGCGGAGACGCCGCTCAGCCGGCGCACCCGCAACACCGACATCGTCATCAACAAGGTCGGGCGCGCCTCCTCCTCGACTCCTCCCCGCTTCGCCAAGCCGAAGACGTAGCGGGGGCTCGCTGGGTGAAGATGGAGCCAGGGCTTGCCGGCGTGAAGACGGAGTCAGGGCTTGACGACGCGGCGGCCATGAAGTGGGCACGTGAAGACTGAGCATGGACGAAGTTGGAGCACCAGCACCGCGCCTTTGAGCAGTTCGTCGCTCGGCGCCGCGGCCGCGACGAGGGAGGCGTCGTCGTCCTCGACAACGATAGCGACGACGATGCGCCGCCACCGGTCCGCTAGGGCGACCCCGGGCAGGGGTCCAGCAGGGGCGGCCGCCTGAAGGAGGAGAAGGACGACGAGGACAACGAAAGCGGTGCTGACGGCGGCGACTTCGCCTCTCTCAGTGTGTTATTCGACTTGTAGTCGCGGTCTCTTAAGTATTTTATTTATGTGAAAAACTATATCAGTTCGCCGAAGTAATGTACTGTTTCACCGAATATTTGTCCCGTTCGCCGAATTTTAGTCAAATAAATGTTAAAAAAATTTAAAACAGGCGCCTGGGGCTGACCCTGGGGACGTCGGTTGGGAACGCGATCACCCCCAGACCGAATTTAGCGCCGGTTCGGCCCCAGACGGCGATTTCCCGAGTTGCCTGGGGGCCAACGGCTGGAGATGCTCTAATTGGGGACGGATGTAGTACTAGATAAAGAGATCAGCGGATCTCGGGGCTCATATATAGTTACAAGTAAAGTATACCCTAGATCATAACATCAAGTTAAGCGCTTAATTAAGCTGATCTTGCAATACTTTGACTTTTATAGCTTGTGAGAGAATCTCACTTACACATGCATATGCACCTTGAGCGAGATGATTGATCTATTTTAATGGGAGGTCTTGATGAGTCAGAACGACCCTTCCGATGTGCATTGATCACAATGACAAAATGTTTTTTTTGCGCACCCCTATAAGAATAGACTCCTAAGACTAGTCATAATGGTGAGTAACATACAGTAATAACATACACATATCCCTAGACTATGTTACTACCTACATAGTGGATAGTAACATAAGGCTGATCATAGTGGGAGTAACTTAGCAAATAACATAGCGCATTTCAAGACAGGTTTACTTATGTGGCATAGAGTTAATAAGGAGAGAGGTGTTTGGAGTAACATAATATGTTACTGTAACATAACGCAACCCAAAGCAAAATGAGTCTATGATGTAATAAATGCATCATCTATGATACTACTTGTATATTATTTTGCACTATGAAGGTAGTAACAAAGACTAGTGTCATATGCATGACACTAGTCTAAGTTACTCCCCACTATGACTAGCCTAAGTGTTGTGTCATGCAAAGCTTCATTTATTAGGTTGTAGACGCATATTGCATTGGGACATGTGATGTTACAGTAACTAGCTAAGTTATTCAAACTACCTCTCTCTTCATTAACTCATTGCCACATAAGCAGATTTGCCGAGTTGGACTCGATATTAGAAATTACTCCCACTGTGGCTAGTCTAATCACGGGTTGGTTCACTGGTTCGCAAAGCGTCAATTAAAAAAGTAACAATATAACAGTGATAAAAGCATGCAACATGGCTATAAGATAACAATTTAGATAAATCATATGACAGATTAATTATCTCTTCTATGTATTTATTGTCAATTGGATTAGAAATGCATTCTCAGTTATATAGCTTAGCTATGGTAATCCTCATGCAGAAGCGATTTTGAAGTATTTTTTAGACCGTAGGACTTTCATAAGAATTTTGGTAGGTGTAATTCAAATGTTCCCCACTAACACCTATTTTGATCATAGATTTGGCGATTGAGTTGCCACTCAATAGGGAGGAGTTTGGCCGAAAATGCTAAATGGAGGACGAGTTTCATGAAGCTCTTTATTTTTAAAAATCCACCTCTGTAAACTTTTGTAATATGTTTTAGATGACTTTTATAATACGTTTACACAGCAGAAGTAAAAAAAAATTCAAACACATATGTATAGTACATGTGTGTAAATTTTGAAGATGTAAAGATGAACAATACATGCACTGTAAAAATCACACACGTTCTAGTGATTGAGTATAGCATATGATTCGATTAATGGCATCACATTTTTGTGAAATACTAACATGGTTAATAATTTGGCTCTGGTATTACCTTTGAGTGGCAAATAGCCTCTTTCCTTTAGCTCCCGGAGCCGCATGTGACCCATCAACGATGCGGCGCTACCTCCCCAGAGCACCATGCTGGCCACGCCCAGCTCCCGCGCCACGTCCAGCGCGAAGCTCATCAGCGCCGTTGGCACCACGCACGTCACCGGTGGCACGCCCGCCCTGCCATTGACACGCAGGATGAGCTCCCTCAGCGGTCCCGCGCACCGGTGGCTCGTGGCGGCAGACAGGACGAGGTCATAGTCCCCGGCGTCCCGGTCAGCCTCCACAAGCCCGTCCGGGATCGCCTCGAACTGGAACCCCTCGCTGCCACGCACGGCAGCGGCGCCCTCCGTGGTCTCCATGACGCGGTGGTTGTGCTCGGTGTTGACGAAGGTGATGTAGACGCCGTGGCGGTGCAGCAGCTTGGCCAGCTGCAGCGCCGGGTTGATGTTGCCGGAGCCCGGGAACGGCACCACCACGGCGTGCGGCCTCGCCATTAGTTCTTTCGTCCGGCCGTGTGCGCGCGCGTACGATGCGTGTATGGAGCTGTGCCAATGTATGTATGCTAACTGGTTTGCTCTGTAAGTACTCCACTAGCACAAGCTCCGGAGTTAATTAATAACAAGCTTAGCTGTAGATGCCCTAATTAGATCGGACTTTCATGTGTAGACTCGATCGGATCGAGGTCTAACTAGCTCGTAAGCAGGCGGTTAACGTTAGAGCATCTCCAACGTCCAACGCGCAGCGCATTAAAAATCAGTTTGCAGCGCATCGATCCCCTACTTTGACGCGGCGGGGAGCGCTGGCTCCAGCGGCCGCGATAAATTTAGCGTGCGCATAGCTCCAGCAGGAGCGCTAAAATGCAGCGCGCTCTCTCGCACAAACACTCTGGACTACGATGTATATGCATAGATATAGATATATAAAAGGTTAGATAGATAAAAACGATACATAGATATTTCACAATGCGTACATAGTTCATAGTATAGATAGATAAAAGAACTACGGTGCAACTACATAATAAAAACGGTGCAACTAGAACCTACTTCGAGTCGTCCTCATCATCATCTTCGCTGGTGTTGTCCGAGATAACGAGCCACACGTCATCCCAATGATCATCGTCTGACGAGAAGGACGACTTCCCACCGGCGTTAACGAGATTGCACTGCGATATGGCCAGTGCCTTCCGCCGATGCCTGTCCGCCCGCTCCGTGCCGCGCCTTGCCGTCCTCTCCGCCCAGAAGGCGTTCTCGTCGGCGACGTCCTCCGGGTGGCGCTGACGCCACTCCGCCATGGCTCGCTCGTCCTCCTCGACGATGAGGAGGCGGCGCTGCCGCCGACGGTGTTCCTCTTGGTCCTGATTTGTTATAAGACGAGGCGGAGGGGCGACGGCTTGCGCCTGCTCGCGCGTGTAGACGTCGTGGAAGTTCATCTGCGCACGAGGCCTCTCTAGGCGCCACGCCGCCGCGTCGTACGCGCCGGCGGCCTCGTGCGCGGTCTCGAACGTGCCGAGGCCGAGGCGGACGTCGCCGGACCGGATCTCAACGTAGTAGGCGCCGGAGGGGCGCTCGCGGACGCCTCGGTAGCGCGAAGATCCCCGGCGGCGCGGCGGCATGGTGGCATGGTGGTGGCGCGTTGGTGGCAGGGTGCTGAAGCGGCGAGAAAGCAGAGGAAGCAGCGAGAAAGCGGGGAAGAGCGCGCGTGGCACTATGGATAGTCGTGTGGCGAGCGTCGCAATTTATAGGCGCGCCGGAAGCGGTGCGCCAAATCTAGCGCGCGACCGCCAACTTTCTCCCCCACGCGCTAGTTTCCCGTCTCGACTGGAGCGCACGAAAACTTTCCGCGCACGCTAAATGGGCAGTTTACCGCGCACGTTCTTTAGCGTGGCTGTTGGAGGTGCTCTTAGAGACTATTCCTAGTCCAAGATCCAGCCAAGTCTTCCTTTTGTTCTGTCGATGGTGAAATTGGTTACTTCTTGGTGTCGATCGATCGATCCAAGTCATGAATCCGCCTCCTGCCTCGCCGCACGATGGCCTCACGTTGGCCATTGGATGTCGTTGCTATACTCTTCCTTACCATGCACGAGAAGAAAAAAGCACAGAGCCCTCATCTTTGCTCTTTCGCATCGTACAGGCTCTCCAGCCTATAGCCCAATGCCAGCGATGAAGGCATCTCCAAGGCTGACCCAAATCCGTGGGTCTGAGATTGACCGCAACCGCGTGGCTGGGATTCTGTAGTGTGGCACCGGGGTGTTTTGATGACTACTACACAACCTTCTTCTTATAGATGTTGTTGGGCCTCCAAGTGCAGAGGTTTGTAGGACAGTAGCAAATTTTCCTCAAGTGGATGACCTAAGGTTTATCAATCCGTAGGAGGCGTATGATGAAAATGGTCTCTCTCAAGCAACCCTGCAACCAAATAATAAAGAGTCTCTTGTGTCCCCAACACACCCAATACAATGGTAAATTGTATAGGTGCACTAGTTCAGCGAAGAGATGGTGATACAAGTGGTATATGAATGGTAGATAAAGGTTTTTGTAATCTAAAAATATAAAAATAGCAAGGTAACCAATGATAAAAGTGAGCGTAAACGGTATTGCAATGCTAGGAAACAAGGCCTAGGGTTCATACTTTCACTAGTGCAACTTCTCTCAACAATAATAACATAATTGGATCACATAACTATCCCTCAACATGCAACAAAGAGTCACTCCAAAGTCACTAATAGCGGAGAACGAACGAAGAGATTATGGTAGGGTACGAAACCACCTCAAAGTTATTCTTTCCAATAAATCCGTTGGGCTATTCCTATAGGTGTCACAAACAGCCCTAGAGTTCGTACTAGAATAACACCTTCAGACATAAATCAACCAAAACCCTAATGTCACCTAGATACTCCAATGTCACCTCAAGTATCCGTGGGTATGATTATACGATATGCATCACACAATCTCAGATTCATCTATTCAACCAACACATAGAATCTCAAAGAGTGCCCCAAAGTTCCTACTGGAGAATCACGACGAAAACATGTGCCAACCCCTATGCATAGGTTCATGGGAGGAACCCGCAAGTTGATCACCAAAACATACATCAAGTGAATCACGTGATATCCCATTGTCACCACAGATACGCACGGCAAGACATACATCAAGTGTTCTCAAATCTTTAAAGACTCAATCCGATAAGATAACTTCAAAGGGGAAACTCAATCCATTACAAGAGAGTAGAGGGGGGAGAAAATATCATAGGATCCAAATATAATAGCAAAGCTCGCGATACATCAAGATCGTATCACCTCAAGAACATGAGAGAGAGAGAGAGATCAAACGCATAGCTACTGGTACATACCCTCAGCCCTGAGGGAGAACTAATCCCTCCTCGTCATGGAGAGCACCGGGATGATGAAGATGGCCACCGGAGAGGGGTTGCCCCCTCTGGCAGGGTGCCAGAACGGGTCTAGATTGGCTTTCGGTGGCTACGGAGACTTCTGGCGGCGGAACTCCCGATCTATTGTCTATTCTGGAAGTTTTAGGGTACGTGAGTATATATGGGTGCAGGAAGTATGTCGGTGGAGCTTCGGGGGCCCCACGAGGCAGGGGGCGCGCCCCCCCACCCTCGTGAGCACCTCCCTTGGCTCCTGACGTGGGGTCCATGTCCATCCGGTAGCTTTTCTTCCAAAAATAACTTCTCCAGTTGATTTCGTTCCGTTTCGACTCCGTTTGATATCCCTTTTCTTCGAAACATTGAAATAGGCAAAAAACAGCAATTCTGGGCTGGGCCTCCGGTTAATAGGTTAGTCCCAAAAATAATATAGAAGTGGATAATAAAGCCCAATATTGCCCAAAACAGTAGATAACATAGCATGGGGCAATCAAAAATTATAGATACGTTGGAGACGTATCAAGCATCCCCAAGCTTATTTCCTGCTCGTCCTCGAGTAGGTAAATGATAAAAACAAAATTTTTGATGCTGAGTGCTACTTGGCATAATTTCAATGTAATTCTTCTTAATTATGGAATGAATATTCAGATCCAAAAGATTCAAGATAGAAGTTCATATTGACATAAGAATAATAATACTTCAAGCATACCAACTAAGCAATTATGTCTTCTCAAAATAACATGGCCGAAGAAAGTTATCCCTACAAAATCATATCGTCTGGCTATGCTCTATCTTCACCACACAAAATAATTAAATCATGCACAACCCCGATGACAAGCCAAGCAATTGTTTCATACTTTTGACATTCTCAAAACTTTTTCAATCTTCACGCAATACATAAGCGTGAGGCATGGATATAGCACTATAGGTGGAATAGAATAGTGGTTGTGGAGAAGACAAAAAGGAGAAGATAGTCTCACATCAACTAGGCGTATCAACGGGCTATGGAGATGCCCATCAATAGATATCAATGTGAGTGAGTAGGGATTGCCATGCAACGGATGCATTAGAGCTATAAATTTATGAAAGCTCAAAAAGAAACTAAGTGGGTGTGCATCCAACTTGCTTGCTCATGAAGACCTAGGGCATTTTGAGGAAGCCCATCATTGGAATATACAAGCCAAGTTCTATAATGAAAGATTGCCACTAGTATATGAAAGTGACAACATAGGAGACTCTCTATCATGAAGATCATGGTGCTACTTTGAAGCACAAGTGTGGTAAAAGGATAGTAGCATTGCCCCTTCTCTCTTTTTCTCTCATTCTTTTATATGGGCCTTTTCTCTTTTTTTATGGCCTCTTTTCTCTTTTTTTATTTGGGCTTTTTTGGCCTCTTTTATTTATTTATTTTCGTCCGGAGTCTCATCCCGACTTGTGGGGAAATCATAGTCTCCATCATCCTTTCCTCACTGGGACAATGCTCTAATAATGATGATCATCACACTTTTATTTTCTTACAACTCAAGAATTACAACTCGATACTTAGGACAAGATATGACTCTATATGAATGCCTCCGACGGTGTACCGGGATGTGCAATGATGCATGAGTGACATGCATGAAAGAATTATGAACGGTGGCTTTGCCACGAATACGATGTCAACTACATGATCATGCGAAGCAATATGACAATGATGAAGCGTATCATAATAACGAAACGGTGGAAAGTTGCATGGCAATATATCTCGGAATGGCTATGGAAATGCCATAATAGGTAGGTATGGTGGCTGTTTTGAGGAAGGTATATGGTGGGTGTATGATACCGGCGAAAGGTGCGCGGTATTAGAGAGGCTAGCAATGGTGGAAGGGTGAGAGTGCGTATAATCCATGGACTCAACATTAGTCATAAAGAACTCACATACTTATTGCAAAAATCTATTAGTTATCGAAACAAAGTACTACGCGCATGCTCCTAGGGGGATAGATTGGTAGGAAAAGACCATCGCTCGTCCCCGACCGCCACTCATAAGGAGGACAATCAATAAATAAATCGTGCTCTGACTTCATCACATAACGGTTCACCACACATGCATGCTACGGGAATCACAAAATTCAACACAAGTATTTCTCGAATTCACAACTACTCAACTAGCATGACTCTAATATCACCATCTCCATATCTCAAAACAATCATCAAGTATCAAACTTCTCATAGTATTCAATGCACTTTATATGAAAGTTTTTATTATATCCCTCTTGGATGCCAATCATATTAGGACCAATTTCATAACCAAAGCAAACTACCATGCTATTTAAGACTCTAAAAATAATATAAGTGAAGAATGAGAGATCAATTATTTCTATAAAATAAAACCACCACCGTGCTCTAAAAAGATATAAGTGAAGCACTATAGCAAATGACAAACTACTGCGAAAGATATAAGTGAAGATCAATGAGTAGTCGAATAATTATGCAACTATGTGAAAACTCTCTAACATTAAGAATTTTAGATCTTGGTATTTTATTCAAACAGCAAGCAAAACAAAATAAAATGACATTCTAAGAATGGCAAACATCATGTGAAGAAGCAAAAACTTAGGATCAACTGAAACTAACCGATAGTTGTTGAAGAAGAAAGGTGGGATGCCAACCAGGGCATCCCCAAGCTTAGATGCTTGAGACTTCTTGAAATATTATCTCGGGATGCCTTGGGCATCCCCAAGCTTGAGCTTTTGTGTCTCCTTAATTCCTCTCATATCACGGTCTCCCTAAATCTCAAAAGCTTCATCCACACAAAACTCAACAAGGACTCGTGAGATAAGTTAGTATAAACCATTGCAAAAACCTTATCATACTCTACTGTAGAAAATCCCTAAAATTATTATTCAACATTGAATACTAAATGCCTATGCATATTTAATAGTCCTATCCTCAAATAGAATCATTAAAGAAGCAAACATATGCAAACAATGCAAACATAACAACAATCTGCCTAAACAGGACAGTCTGTAAAGAATGCAGCAACATCCATACTTCCCTAGCTCCAAAAATTATGAAAGAAAATTCCCACTGTAGTAAATTTATCAGAGCTTAATATGAAAAAGGTTTCAACATTTTATCACATTCTGAATTTTCTAGGGAATTATTGCAACAGGAAGTAAACTTTCTGTTTTCAAACAGCAACATGTGGACTTCTAAAATAGGCATAGTAAAGGCTATCAATGCCACTTTTATTGAAATAAAATATGCAAAACATTGTTCTAAATAACAGAAAGAAAATCTTAACAAAATAAATTGACGCTCCAAGCAAAACACATATCATGTGGTGAATAAAAATATAGCTCCAAATAAACTTACCGATGAACGAAGACGAAAGAGGGGATACCTTCCGGGGCATCCCCAAGCGTAGGATTTTTGGTGTCCTTGGATATTACCTTTGACGTACCCAATATTAGGCTCTTTCCACTCCTTATTCCATAGTCCATCGAATCTTTACCCAAAACTTGAAAACTTCACAACACAAAACTTAACAGAAAACTCGTAAGCTCCGTTAGTATAAGAAAGCAAATCACCATCATAAGGTACTGTAATGAACTCATTCTTTATTTATATTGGTGTTAAACCTACTGTATTCCGACTTCTCTATGGTTTATAAACTAGTTTACTAGCCATAGATTCATCACAATAAGTAAACAACACATGAAAAACAGAATCTGTCAAAAACAGAACAGTCTGTAGTAATCTGGATCAAACGTATACTTCTGGAACTCATAAAATTATAAAATAAATTTATGGACCTGAGGAATTTATCTATTAATCATATGCAAAAAGAATTAACTAAATAGAACTCTCCAATAAAACATGGCAGCAATTCTCGTGAGCGCTAAAGTTTCTGTTTTTTACAGAAAGATCTCAAAGACTTCCCCCAAGTCTTCCCAAAGGTTCTACTTGGCACAAACACTAATTAAAAGCATAAAACGACATCTAAACAGAGGCTAGATGAATTATTTATTACTAAAAAGGAGCAAAAAGCAAGGAACAAGAATAAAATTGGGTTGCCTCCCAACAAGCGCTATCGTTTAACGCCCCTAGCTAGGCATGATGATTTCAACGATGCTCACATAAAAGGTAAGAATTGTAACATAAAGAGAGCATCATGAAGAATATGACTAGCACATTTAATTCTAACACACTTCCTATGCATAGGGATTTTGTTAGCAAACAACTTGTGGGAATAAGAATCAACTTGCATAGGAAGGTAAAACAAGCATAACTCCAAAACTTTAAGCACATAGAGAGGAAACTTGATATTATTGCAATTCCTACAATCATATATTCCTCCCTCATAATAATTTTCAGTAGCATCATGAATGAATTCAATAATATAACCAGCACCTAAAGCATTCTTTTCGTGATCTACAAACATAGAAATTTTATTACTCTCCACATAAGCAAAATTCTTCTCATTAATAGTAGTGGGAGCAAACTCAACAAAGTAACTATCATGGGATTGAAAATTGAAATCAAGATGACAAGTTTCATTGTTATTATTATTCTTTAAAGCATACGTGTCATCACAATAATCATCATAGATAGGAGACATGCTTTCATCATAGTAAATTTTCTCATCAAAACTTGGGGGACAAAAAATATCATCTTCATCAAACATAGCTTCCCCAAGCTTGTGGCTTTGCATATCATTAGCATCATGGATATTCAAAGAATTCGTACTAACAACATTGCAATCATGCTCATCATTCAAATATTTAGTGCCAAACATTTTATAGATTTCTTCTTCTAGCACTTGAGCACAATTATCCTTTCCATCATACTCACGAAAGATATTAAAAAGGTGAAGCGTATGAGACAAACTCAATTCCATTTTTATAGTTTTATTTTATAAACTAAACTAGTGATAAAACAAGAAACTAAAAGACTCGATTGCAAGATCTAAAGATATACCTTCAAGCACTCACCTCCCCGGCAACGGCGCCAGAAAAGAGCTTGATGTCTAATACACAACCTTCTTCTTGTAGATGTTGTTGGGCCTCCAAGTGTAGAGGTTTGTAGGACAGTAGCAAATTTCCCTCAAGTGGATGACCTAAGGTTTATCAATCCGTAGGAGGCGTAGGATGAAGATGGTCTCTCTTAGGCAACCGTGCAACCAAATAACAAAGAGTCTCTCGTATCCCCAACACACCCAATACAATGGTAAACTGTATATGTGCACTAGTTCGGCGAAGAGATGGTGATACAAGTGGTATATGGATGGTAGATAAAGGTTTTTGTAATCTGAAAATATAAAAACAGCAAGGTAACTAATGATAAAAGTGAGCGTAAACGGTATTGCAATGCTAGGAAACAAGGCCTAGGGTTCATACTTTCACTAGTGCAAGTTATCTCAACAATAATAATATAATTGGATCACATAACTATCCCTCAACATGCAACAAAGAGTCACTCCAAAGTCACTAATAGCGGAGAACGAACGAAGAGATTATGATAGGGTACGAAACCACCTCAAAGTTATTCTTCCAATCAATCCGTTGGGCTATTCCTATAGGTGTCACAAACAGCCCTAGAGTTCGTACTAGAATAACACCTTAAGACACAAATCAACCAAAACCCTAATGTCACCTAGATACTCCAATGTTACCTCAAGTATCCGTGGGTATGATTATACGATATGCATCACACAATCTCAGATTCATCTATTCAACCAACACATAGAACCTCAAAGAGTGCCCCAAAGTTCCTACCGGAGAATCACGACGAAAACATGTGCCAACCCCTATTCATAGGTTCATGGGCGGAACCCACAAGTTGATCACCAAAACATACATCAAGTGAATCACGTGACATCCCATTGTCACCATAGATACGCACGTCAAGACATACATCAAGTGTTCTCAAATCTTTAAATACTCAATCCAATAAGATAACTTCAAAGGGGAAACTCAATCCATTACAAGAGAGTAGAGGGGGGAGAAAACATCATAGGATCCAAATATAATAGCAAAGCTCGCGATACATCAAGATCGTATCACCTCAAGAACACGAGAGAGAGAGATCAAACACATAGCTACTGGTACATACCCTCAGCCCCGAGGGAGAACTACTCCCTCCTCGTCATGGAGAGCACCGGGATGATGAAGATGGCCACCGGAGAGGGGTTGCCCCCTCCGGCAGGGTGCCGGAACGGGTCTAGATTAGCTTTCGTTGGCTACAGAGGCTTCTGGCAGCGGAACTCCCGATCTATTGTCTGTTCTGGAAGTTTTAGGGTACGTGAGTATATATGGGTGCAAGAAGTACGTCGGTGGAGCTTCGGGGGCCCCATGAGGCAGGGGGCGCGCCCTAGGGGGGGGCGCCCCCCACGCTCGTGAGCACCTCCCTTGGCTCCCGACGTGGGGTCCAAGTCCATCCAGTAGCTTTCCTTCCAAAAATAACTTCTCCAGTTGATTTCGTTCTGTTTCAACTCCGTTCGATATTCCTTTTCTTCGAAACACTAAAATAGGCAAAAAAAACAGCAATTCTGGGCTGGGCCTCCGGTTAATAGGTTAGTCCCAAAAATAATATAAAAATGGATAATAAAGCCCAATATTGCCCAAAATAGTAGATAACATAGCATGGAGCAATCAAAAATTATAGATACGTTGGAGACGTATCATGTTTCCGTGCAAATATTTGGGTATCCAACTAGCCATCTCCAGGTGACGAGGTCGGAGTGGCAGCCCATGCTCGATCAGGTGTGCCACTTTCTCCCGGCATGGCAGCGCGGACTGATTCAGCGGCCGGGCAGACTAATCCTAGTTAAGTGAGTTATTGTAACTCGCCCTATTCACCATCTCATGATCTCGGAGGCACCACAATGGGTTTTTCACGACATAAACAACTACCTTAGGTCCTTCTTCTGGGCCGGTAAGGAAAAATCTCATGGGGGTCAGTGTTTGGTGGCATGGAACTTGATCTGCCGACCATATAGTTTTGGAGGTTTGGGGGTTAAGAACCTAAAGCTGCAGGCTCTTGCTCTTCGAGTGCGATGGGAGTGGCTCCGAAGAACGGATGAAGCGCGCCCATGGCAAAGGCTGAAGCTCATTATTGATGACGAGGCAAGGGAGGTCTTTGATAGTCTCGTTTCTATATCGGTGGGAGATGGCAAGAGGATCCCGTTCTGGAAAGACAACTGGATCAATGGGTGCAACACAACTGAAATTGCACCAGCCATAGTCAGCGAAGTGCCTACTCGCATGAAGAACACGCACACAGTTCATCAGACACTAGGGGACATGAGATGGGAGCTAGATATACCAGATGGGCTGACCTTCATGATGCAAAGGCAGCTCTATATGCTACAGCAGGTGATATCCCTAGTGAACAGGTGTCGGTGAGCATGACACCTACGGGATCACCTGGATCCCTTCTACGGTTTGGCAGGGAAGAGGGGTAGAGCAAAGAGCGGATCTAACGGTCAACACAATGGATTTTTTACCCAAGTTCGGGCCGCTGAGAAGCATAAAACCCTAGTCCTGCTTGGGTGTATATTCTGTGTTCTTGAGGTTCGGCTAGCTGCTATGCATGCAAGCTGGGCCGAGACGTTCAAAAGTCTGAATCCTCCTCGAGTACGTCGTGGGCCTCCTTTTATATGTCCAAGGGGCTGCCACAGTGGCACACATGAGGTGTAAAGTAGCTACAATGCCTATGTTTATCACTGGCGTCTTAGTTCAAAACGAATTAAATGTGTTGCTTACGTGCCCCTTAGCTTTATCGGGGATGGGAGTAGAACCCGTTCCGTCCATCTCCGCCCCGCTCCATCTTGACACGCGTCCATGCTGGCGAGGCATGCAGTGCCAAGTTGGCTGGCCAGCTGCTGCACTGGAGAGGTGGCAGGATCTTCATGAAGATCTGCATGCCACCACGCAGGCGCTTGCTAGGCTGGCAGGCCGGCCACTGCGCTGGAGTGGTGATGGGGTGGCGGAGTCTTGCTGCGGTCTCATCGTCGTCCCCGACAAGGATCTTGCCAGGGCCTTGCAGACGTCTCCGACAAGGATCTTGCTAGGTACCTCGTCTTCTGGCCTCCACAAAAGATCTGCACGCCTCTACGCGCGTGCCGCTGGGTCTTGGCCTTAACATTGTTGATGGTGTCAGAGCTCTCAATCACAAGGGCGGTGCTCTTGTTAGTGCCTTGCAAGCTGACCCGGCAAGGATCTTGCCACGGTGGCTCAAACTGTCCCGGCAAGGATCTTGCCGGGGGTGGCACAAGCTGTCTCGGCAAGATCTCGTCCTCTGTTCTCTGGATCGGCCACTTCTCTTCGCCTAGTATCTTGTTTTTATCCTTGATCGCGTTCTTCATGCAGCCCCGCGCGTGGGGATACGACTGCCCGTGCACAAGTATGGGGTGCTAAAGGGCCCATACTTTAGTATACCGACAGGAGCCCCCTGGCTTGGGCCACGCACGAGCGCAGAGCGTCGTTGGGCCAGGCCCAAACAGTGCGCGGGCATGCGTGGTAGGGTATAACTGCTATAATCTTCTCGTCTGCTGCGCTTCCCCATGATCTGTATTGAGTGCACGGCGCGCGGGTCATGCGTGGAACGGTTGCAACACGCCTGTGGCTGCGCCAATGCCTTCACGTCGAACAGTAAAGAGGCAACCCCGCGCCTTCCCCATAAAAAGAGGAATCTGCAGGGGCGTTGCTCATTTACCCCTTTCGCCCATTCCAATCTAGGAAACCGCCATCTCCTTCTTCTACCTCGAGCCCAATCCAGAGCATCCTCCTCCACCCATTGCCGCTGCGCCCTCACCACTTTCGGTCCCCCGCCCTCCGTTGTCTGCTATGGCACCCAAAAACAAGGGCAAGGGAGCGCTCAAGGCGAGCGAGGGGGAAGAGGTGCCGGAGGGCGAACTGGTGACGATGCGGAGGGAGCACGTCGTCTTCGCTCATTGGCTCAACGTGAGCACGCTCAAGGATCGGTACTAGTTCATGTGGGGGAGGGAGACAACAGGGCATCCCGCCACCCGCTTCATCCCTGGTCCCAACGGTGCGCCAGGTCCAGATAGATTCGATTTTTTCGTTGATTATCTCTACTGCGGGCTCTGCCCCCATTCTCGGATTTCTTCATAGACATCATGTATACCTTCGGTTTCCATCTTTTGGACTTTACGCCGAACGCCGTGGCGTGTATGGCCTTATTTGCCCACCTCTGTGAGAATTTCGCCGGGGTGGTCCCCAACACAACGCTCTTCCGCCACTATTTCATCCCCCGCATTCAGGCAGGAGGGGCGCTGTCCGGCTGCGTCACCTGGATCCCGAGGGCCTGCTGCAAGGAGACATATCCAAACGGGAACCAGAAGGAGAAGTGGGATGAGTGGCGGCACATGTGGTGCTGGATTGTGGAAAAGGAGCCGCATCCATTTTGCACCCCCCTGCAAGCACAAGTGGCCCATCACAGCAACTAGGGCAACCTCGACCCTCAGGACAAGATGCTCACAGTTGCCACCACCAGAATCCACCGCCTGAAGGCTGCTGGCTTACTCTGGAGATGATCGAGGCCGATTTCCTCTGTCACCGTATCACCCCTCTGCATAACAAAGGGAGGTCGGCTTGGGATTTCCGGAATGCGGCAGATATTATGAGGTTGCGTCCCGGCCTGAATCAAAACTTTACAGTGATGTAGCATGCACCCATCTCCTCAAAGCTGTTCCAGCTCAAGGTCGACAAGCAGCAAGGCCGTCAAGGCTAAAAAAGCCAGCAAGGCTGAGGAGGCCGACAATCCGTTCAAGTTGCCGGCGGCCGTGGTCCCCCTGTGCAACAATTCTGCCCGGACATCCATCATCACCATGATGCCAGTGTTCAATGCCCACGGCCTTGACCAGACCTGGGCTGAGCTGGACGCGGCGCGGGTGCAGGAGTTTTTCGACAGCTTGTCAGAGAGGCCCATCCATGAAGAACCGCATCTCGTCTGCGATACCACCGCCGAAGAGGTGGCGTACATCGCCAGCAGGGCAGAAGAGGCAGCCCTTGCCGCGGCGGCCAACAGCATCGGCTTTCGGGAAAGCGAGGCCGGGGCCGAAGAATATTTTGTTGAGCAGGCGAAGACCGCCAGGGAGCACAGTGCCATTGCCACCAGGGGCCCTTCTGCCGAGGAGGCGGCCGAAGAGGCGGTCGACGACACGGACGAAGAGGGGCCGCCCGAGGAGCCCCTAGCCCAGGGGGAAGCGCGTCCTCCGGCAGACTGGTTCCAGCGAGCCAGTGCGGCGAGCCTCCTCGCCCAAAGGGGTCCCTGCCAAGAAGGCGGCCGGCAAGGCCGCACAGCGGCAAGAGGCCCAGGCGCAATCCATGCGCCATACGAGGTGCACGTCCGCGGGAGCACAAGAAGCAGTGGCCACCGCTTCCGCCGTGGCCAAGTGAGCCAGGCCTCCATCTCCACCCCTCCGAATGGACACCATACCAGAGGCCGACTACTACATCTCTTCCATGAGCCCGAACAGGAGGAGGCCGGAGGAAGAGGACGAAGAAGGGGATGAGTAAGTGCTCCACCACCTTCTCCATTTCCTGAATCTCTGTTTTGGTTATCTCGCATGACATGATCTTGTCTTGGCTTTCCTCTGTAGGGACATGGATACATTGGCGTAGAGGATGGCGAAGAGGGCCAAGACCTCGACGGACGACGAGCCCCCGGCAAGCACTTCAAGCGCGCCGGAGGTGATCACGATCAGCCTGGGTCCCAACCCACGGCGCAGCCCACGACTTAGCCCCCAGCGTGAGTCCATTGCCCACTTTCCACCGGCGAGCGCTGGGGTGTGTCTCTTCACCGTTAATCTTGCCGGATTTGCAGGGGAAGAGCGGCAACATGAGGAGACGCCAAGGGCCACCCCCAACATGCCTCCTCCATCAACCACCACACCACCCAGGGAGGGGTCGCCGGCAAGAGACTCCACCGGCGAGCCCACACCGCCAAGGGAGAGATCACAAGCCCCTTGCCGATGAGCCCATGTGTGCGGACGGAGAGTCGGCAAGCACAGGTGCTGGCGGCTCCATCCCGACAACGAGTGTTGTCGGGGAGGGAGCCACTCCTCCCCAGCTCACCGTAGGTAAGTCGCCCGCCTCCTGGTCTTGACCAGCCTTCCAGTGCAATCTTTTTCTCTTTGCTTTAAACTTCGATCTGGCTTTCACCTTTTCCCCCTCCTTGATCTGCAGACCTCTCCTCGATGGGTCAGATGGATATCGACAGCACCATCAAGGAGATCGCCAAGGATGCCGCCACTGAGGCCGACATGGTTGCCGCCGACGAGGCCACCAAGGGGGCACATGAAGAGGCCGCCAGGGGATCTGCCAAGGAGGCCAGCGAGGGGACCGGTGATCGTACTGATGGCATCCCTGCCTCAGGAGCGCCTGGCGCTGCATCGGTCCCGGAGCCCTCGGCTGCTGGGGCGACGGTGGCCAACGACCAACCGTCCACCTCCGAAGCCCCCAACTCAAGTAGATACCTGAAGATCAGCGAGGATCTGTTTGTCACCAGCCCGGGAATGGCAAGCACCAGGGCGCCTACCGAAGGGGAGGTTTTTGACGAAGAGGTCATCGTCGCCGCCGGGTTCTAGGTTGTTGACGAGCGAGGCGCCAGCAGCGGCAGCTCCAAGGAGGACCAACTCCTCCTAGCCATGAGCAGCAACTTCTAAAAGCTTCAGGCGCTTCACCGTGCCCGCAAGGAGAAGCTGGACTCCAGGACAGCGGTCGTCGACGCGGCGGAGGCGGGCTTCCAGGAGCGCATCAAGCAGATGCATGCCTAGTTTACGGGGCCCTACAGGATTTGAAGACCAGCCAGGAGCATTTGGGCCAGCACTGGAATGACCTTCTTCTGAAGCAATCATACATCAAGAAAGCCCAGGACGAGGCCGCTGCATGGACCGCCAAGGAGGACGATGAGCTAAGGGAGCGCCGTGTCTTGCTCGACACCCAAGAATACGACCTTGCCGCTCGTGAGGAGGCGCTTGCCGCCAAGCTCCGTGGCAAGGATGAAGAAATTGAGAAGCTTGTCGCACAACGGACCCAAGAGCTGGAGCATAAGCACAAGGATGCACTCGACGCTCTGGTCCCGGACCATGCCGGCAAGCTGAAGGAGGCCGTCGATGCCGCCAAAGCCGTAGAGGCCACCAAGAACGAGCAGACCGACAAGGTGGAGAAGCTGGAGGCGGAGCTAGAGAAGCACAGGGAGGAGGTCTCGACGCTCAAGAGCGATAGAGACAAAACCATCGACACCTTGGCGGGGCTACAGGTTACCATATCTGACAAGACCAAACTGCTCTCCAAGGCCAACGACTCCATTGCTGATCTGAAGCTAAAGATGTCCACTCTGGAGGAGACCCTTGAAGGCAGCAGAGCTCGTGAGAGGACCCTAGCCAAAGATCTTAAGGACGAGAAACTACTGCTTGAAAGTGTTGCTGCCACCCACAACGACTTTGTAAAAGGTGTGGGGATCTGGAACGAGCGCCTTGTCGATGTCGTGGAGAGGCTCACCGCGCAGCTGTGTACCATGGGCATGCCAAGGTTCGGGTTCTCTCATGATGAGAGAACAACGGAGAGTGTCAGGGTGACCATGTTCTTTGAGGCCATCCTTGACGCCTTGAAGATACTCCACGACGGCCGAGCGACCCACCTGGCCAACGAGTTCCGGAAGCTTTGCCGGGGCGTCCTCCTCAAGGTTCTCACCAAGGTGGCGTACAGGAACCCCGGCATCGACCTCAGCCAAGATAGCTTGTCGGCAGATGCGGACCGCTGGGCGCTTTAAGAGCTTGTCGTGCCCGTCGTCAGCCTGGTTGATGACGTTAAGAGGGTGGAAGGCCAGCGCCAAGACTAGGCGCTCCGCTCCCTCGCGCCGCCATGGATCCGTACCCAAAACAATCCTAGTTAAGTTAGAACTGCGACAAATATTAATGTAATATAACTTGCTATTTCTCGAATCGAATGCATGCTATCTTCCTCGTGCGATTCCTCTTTGTATGGTACGCACCCTACGCGTTACTGGGAAAGGCTTGCCGGCGCGCGCACCCTAGCCACGAGCGCTTTGAGGACGGATCCTTAGCAACCTACTGGGGGTGCCACTGCCGGCAAGGCACCTTGCCGTTCTTAGTGCAGCTACTTGAGCCATTGAGAGGACTCGAAATGGAGCAAGGGCGCAACCAATCCCGACAAGGTTCCTTCACGTGCAGGTTTTCCTATACAAGAACCGAGACCATTCGAGGAAAATAACCTGATATTAAAAGAAATTTGCTCGAAGTCTCGTGACTTAGCTTTTTGCTGCTGTATTTTTCTTCACAAGACGCTGCCTCGAGCATCGCTTGTTGGCGTCCACACTCTCTATCCCCCCTGGCAAACTTGTATGCGAGGGAACCTTCTGTCCTTTGGGAAAAATAAAGAAGAGAAAATAGGAATATGGAGCCTTGGAAGCTCATTAGTGCTTGCTGGCCTTGTGCATCTCGAGAATGATGTTGTGGCTCTTCCCGCGGTGGCGTCTGGGGTCACCAACGATGTGCTCTGCTTGTCGCACACGACCTGGGAGGACCGCTGCACGGACGCCGGTAGGTGTGCCTTGGAATTCGCCGTGCCGCCTATAGGCAGCACGGCTCCAAACGGACCAACTGCCATGATCTCCTTCTTGGGAGCCATGGTGATCGATGAAACAACGTGCTAACTACTAGATCGGGTTTGTAGAACCCGCATCCCTTTCCTGGCGCGCCAAAGATGTTGGTGAGTATGACACCTACAGGATCACCTAGATCCCTTCTACGGTTTGGCAAGGAAGAGGGGTAGAGCAAAGAGCGGATCTAACGGTCAACACGACGGATTTTTTACCCAGGTTCGGGCCGCTGAGAAGCGTAAAACCCTAGTCTTGCTTGGGTGTATATTCTGTGTTCTTGAGCTTCGGCTAGCTACTATGCATGCAAGCTGGGCTGAGAGGTTCAAAAGTCTGAATCCTCCTCCAGTACGCCGTGGGCCTCCTTTTATAAGTCCAAGGGGTGCCACAGTGGCACACAGGAGGTGTAAAGTAGCTACAGTGCCTATGTTTATCACTGGCGTATTAGGACAAAATGCATTAAATGTGTTGCTTACGTGACCCTTAGCTTTATCGGGGACGGGAGTAGAACCCGTCTCGTCTGTCACTGCCCTGCTCCGTTTTGACACGCATACATGGCGGCGAGGCATGCAGTGCCAAGTTGGCTGGCCAGCTGCCTGCTGGAGAGGTGGCAGGATTGTCACGAAGATCTGCATGCCACCACGCAGGCGCTTGCTAGGCTGGCAGGCCGACCACTGCACTGGGGTGGTGATGGGGTGGCGGAGTCTTGCCGTAGTCTCGTTGTCGTCCCTGGAAACGATCTTGCCGGGGCCTTGCGGACGTCTCCGACAAGGATCTTGCTAGGTACCTCGTCTTCTGGCCTCCACAAAAGATCTGCACGCCTCTATGCGCGCGCCCCTAGGTCTTGGCCTTAACGTTGTCGATGGTGTCAGAGATCTCAATCACAAGGGTGGTGCTCTTGTTAGTGCCTTGCAAGCTGACCCGATAAGGATCTTGCCGGGGTGGCTCAAACTGTCCCGGCAAGGATCTTGCCGGGGGTGGCGCTCGTCCTCTGTTCTCTGGATCGGCCACATCTCTTTGCCTTGTATCTCGTTTTTATCCTTGATCGCGTTCCTCATGCCTCGCTGCGCGTGGGGCTACGACTGCCCGTGCACAAGTATGGGGTGCTAAAGGGCCCAAACTTTAGTACACCGACAACAGGGAAGAACATAGGCAAGACAAATTTACTTGGCCGATAGATAGCTCCGGAGCTTATATAGCAAAATCGACCAACAAGCGGTTGTGCATGGGGCAAACCTCCTTCGAGACTATAACATACATATGGAAGTGTTGGGCACCTCTGAAATGCAAAATCTTCATTTGGCTGGTGGTCCAATATCGAGTCTAGACATCCGATCGAAGGGCACGTCACTGATTGCAGGAGCATTCATCTGTGTGTTTCACTTGTAATTGTGATAAAGACAGTGTTGATCACATCCTGATCCAATGCGCATATGCTAGAGATACATGGCACTCCATCTTGGATCATTTCAGAATGGATGTCCAAGCCCCCTCCTCGCAGAACACATTGGTGCAATGGTGGACAGTAGACAGGAAAAGATTCAACAAGAGAGACAGGAGAGGATTTGACTCACTCCTCCTCCTCATCACTTGGTCTTTATGGAACCAAAGGAACACTCGGGTGTTTGTTAGGATCTCACAACAACTGAACCCAACGCAATTCAATAATCAAATCATTGATGAAATTGAGGAGTGGAAGAAGGCCGGAGCAGGTGGTTTACATAGGTTAGCGAGTGAGTAGTCTCTAGTTCTCTGTAGGTGTGGGTGTTGGCATTGTGATCTTGCCGTTGTTCGTAATGGTGGGATCTTCTTGTAAATTTTCTTGCTTTCTTCTATAAAAATATGGTACGTCTTTGGCATACTCTCAAAAAAGGCTCACCCAAATTTGGCATCCGTCCACAATAGGAGGACTAGTGTGTGGACAAAAATACGGAAGGCGGCCATCCAACAATACGTGCATACATTTCAACCACCGTTTAAAATAACTGATACGTCTCCAACATATCTATAATTTTTGATTGCTCCATGCTATATTATCTACTGTTTTGGACTATATTGGGCTTTATTTTCCACTTTTATATTATTTTTGGGACTAACCTATTAACCGGAGGCCCAGCCCAGAATTGCTGTTTTTTTGCCTATTTCAGTGTTTTGGATAAACAGAATATCAAACGGAGTCCAAACGGAATAAAATCTTCGGAAACATGATTTTCTCGCCGAACATGGTCCAGGAGACTTGGACCCTACTGCAAGGGATCAAAGAGGTGGTCACGAGGGTGGGGGGTGCGCCCCCTGCCTCGTGGGCCCCTCGGTGCTCCACCGACGTACTCCTTCCTCCTATATATACACATGTACCCCCAAACGATTAGAACAGGAGCCAAAAACCTAATTCCACCGCCGCAACTTTCTGTATCCACGAGATCCCATCTCGGGGCCTGTTCCGGAGCTCCACCGGAAGAGGGCCGTCATCACGGAGGGCTTCTACATCATCCTAGCCCCTCCGATGAAGTGTGAGTAGTTTACCTCAGACCTTCGGGTCCATAGTTAGTAGCTAGATGGCTTCTTCTCTCTCTTTGAATCTCAATACAAAGTTCTCCCCCTCTCTTGTGGAGATCTATTCGATGTAATCTTCTTCTTTTTTGCGGTGTGTTTGTTGAGACCGATGAATTGTGGGTTTATGATCAAGTCTATCTATGAATAATATTTGAATCTTCTCTGAATTCTTTTATGCATGATTGGTTATCTTTGCAAGTCTCTTCGAATTATCCGTTTGGTTTGGCCAACTACATTGGTAGTTCTTGCCATGGGAGAAGTGCTTAGCTTTGGGTTCGATCTTGCGGTGTCCTTACCCAGTGACATAAGGGGCAGCAAGGCACGTATTGTATCGTAGCCATCAAGGATAACAAGATGGGGTTTATTTCATATTGCATGAATTTATCTCTCTACATCATGTCATCTTGCTTAAGGCGTTACTCTGTTTTTAACTTAATACTCTAGATGCATGCTGGATAGTGGTCGATGAGTGGAGTAATAGTAGTAGATGCAAAATCGTTTCGATCTACTTGTCACGGATGTGATGCCTATATACATGATCATGCCTAGATATTCTCATAATTATGCTCAATTCTATCAATTGCTCAACAGTAATTTGTTCACCCACCGTAGAATACTTATGCTCTTGAGAGAAGCCACTAGTGAAACCTATGGCCCCCGGGTCTATTCTCATCATATCAATCTCCATCACTTTTATATTGTTTTGCTATTTACTTTGCCTTTACTTTTTACTTTGCATATTTATATCAAAAATACCAAAAATATTCTATCTATCAGATCTCACTCTCATAAGTGACCGTGAAGGGCTTGACAACCCCTAATCGCGTTGGTTGCGAGTAGCTATTGCTTTGTGGAGGTACGAGGGACTTGAGAGTGGGCTCCTACTGGATTGATATCTTGGTTCTCAAAAACTGAGAAAAATACTTACGCTACTCTGCTGCATCATCCCTTCCTCTTCAGGGAAAACCAACGCAAGCTCAAGACGTAGCAAGAAGGATTTCTGGCGCCGTTGCCGGGGAGTCTACGCAAAAAGTCAATATACCAAGTACCCATCACAATCCCTATCTCTCGCATTACATTATTTTGCCATTTGCCTCTCGTTTTCCTCTCCCCTCAATTCACCCTTGCCGTTTTATTCGCCCTCTCTCTCTATCCTCCCTCTCTATTTGCCTCTTCCGGCTCGTTTGCTTTTTGTTTGCTCGTATGGTTGGAATAGTCATTTATTTATTACTAAACAGAGAACCTAAGATTTATGGATCCTCATCCGCTTGCTAATCTTTTTAAGAGATCCAGTTATGTTGAACCAATTGCTAGTGAGTTTTGTGCACTAGATTATCTTTATGAAGTTTTGCTAGAAATTCATGAATCTGAAAATTGCGATGAAGTATGTTATGAAGTGATTCACGATAGATCTTTGAATAAAAAGCATGTTTGCAATGATGTTATTATAAATTCTATTAATGACAATTGTGCTAATAATATGCAAAACCCTAAGCTTGGGGATGCTAGTTTTGTTATGTCCTCTACTTGTTGCAATGATCATGATTGGGGTGATTCTTCTTTTGGTCTTGAAAATTTATTTAAACCCCATGAAGAATATGAGATTGATTATAATGTTTGCAATAATATTTAAAGTGGGTTTGGAAAATGTCAACTTTAGATCCCACATATTTAGAGAATGTTCAATCTTATGAAGTTTTTGATAAAAGTGCGTTTGGGAAGGTCATGACTTTAGTTAATGTTAATCCCACTATTTCGGAAAAGTGCCAAATTTGCATGCATGTGGATCATGTTGAGAATATTTTATGTGATAGCTATATTGTTGAATTTGCTTATGATCCTACATGTAATTACTATGAGAGAGGAAAATATGGTTGTAGAAATTTTCATGTTACTAAATTACCTCTCGTTATGTTGAGATTGCTATTGTTTCTTTCCTCTTCCTTGCATATGCTAGTTTTTGCTTGCCTTGATAATTTGTTTGCCTATAAGATGCCTATGCATAGGAAGTATGTTAGACTTAGATGTGTTTGTCACATGCTTTATGATGCTCCTTTTGTGCTTCAATTCTTGTCTTTCATGTGAGCATCATTAAAATTATCAATGCCTAGCTATAAGGCTTTAAAGAAAAGCGCTTGTTGGGAGACATCCCAATATTTTTCCTTGCTGTTATTTAATAAATAAATTATTTAGCCTCTGTTTTGGTTGTGTTTTTTTGTGTTTAATTAGTGTTTGTGCCAAGTAGAACCATTGGGAAGACTTGGGGAAATTCTTGTTGAACTTGCTGTAAAAACAGAAACTTTAGCGCTCACGAGAACTGCTTTAATTTTTATTTGAAGAGTGATATTTAGTTAATTATTTTTTCAGATTATTAATAGAGAAATTCCTCACGTACAGAAATTTATTTTAGAATTTTTGGGGTTCCAGATCTTGCGCTAGCTACAGATTACTACAGACTGTTCTGTTTTTGACAGATTCTGTTTTTCGTGTGTTGTTTGCTTATTTTGATGAATCTATGGCTAGTAAAATAGTTTATAATCCATAGAGAAGTTGGAATACAGTAGGTTTAACACCAATATAAATAAAGAATGAGTTCATTACAGTACCTTAAAGTGGTCTTTTGTTTTCTTTCGCTAACGGAGCTCATGAGTTTTCTATTTTGAGTTTTGTGTTGTGAAGTTTTCAAGTTTTGGGTGAATTCTTTTGATGGATCATGGAACAAGGAGTGGAAAGAGACTAAGCTTGGGGATTCCCATGGCACCCCCAATATAATCCAAGGACACCAAAAATTCAAAGCTTGGGGATGCCCCGCAAGGCATCCCCTCTTTCGTCCACTTCCATCAGTAATTTACTTGAAGCTATATTTTTATTCACCAACATGATACGTGTTTTGCTTTGAGCGTGTTGTATTATTTGTGTCTTTGTTTGTTAGTATGCCACAATCATCCTTGCTGTACACACCTTTTGAGAGAGCCATACATGAATTAAAATTTGATAGAATGCTCTATGTGCTTCACTTATATCTTTTGAGCTAGGTAATTTTGCTCTGTGTGCTTCACTTATATCTTTTGAGCTAGATAATTTTGCTCTATGTGCTTCACTTATATCTTTTGAGCTAGATAATTTTGCTCTATGTGCTTCACTTAGATCTTTTAGAGCACGGTGGTGGATTCGTTTTAAAGAAACTATTGATCTCTCATGCTTCACTTAAATTAATTTGAGAGTCTCTTCATAGAATGGTAATTTTCTTAATAATAATATGCTTGGTATTCAAGATTTGTGAAACTTTCTTTTGAGTGTGTTGAATACTAAGAAAAGATTGAAGCATGATAACTGTTTTGAGATATGGAGGTGATAATATTAAAGTCATTCTAGTTGAGTAGTTGTGAATTTAAAGAATACTTGTGTTGAAGTTTGTGAGTCTCGTAGCATGCACGTATGGTGAACCGTTATGTGATGAAGCGGAGCATGATTTATTTATTGATTGTCTTCCTTATGAGTGGCGGTCGGGGACGAGCGATGGTCTTTTCCTACCAATCTATCCCCCTAGGAGCATGCGCGTAATACTTTGTTTGATAACTTCTAAATTTTTGCAATAAGTATATGCGTTCTTTATGACTAATGTTGAGTCCATGGATTATACGAACTCCCACCCTTCCACCCTTGCTAGCCTCTCTAATACCGCGCAACTTTCACCGGTATCATACACCTAACATATACCTTCCTCAAAACAGCCACCATACCTACCTATTATGGCATTTCCATAGCCATTCCAAGATATATTGCCATGCAACTTTCCACCATCTAGTTCATCATGACACATCCATCATTGTCATATTGCTTAGCATGATCATGTAGTTGACATAGTATTTGTGGCAAAGCCATCGTTCATAATTCTTTCATACTTGTCACTCTTGATTCATTACATATCCCGGTACACCGCCAGAGGCATTCATATAGAGTGATACTTTGTTTTAGTATCGAGTTGTAATCATTGAGTTGTAAATAAATAGAAGTGTGACGATCATCATTCAATAGAGCATTGTCCCAAAAAAAGGGAAAGGCCAAAGAAAAAAATAAGGCCCAAAAAATAAATAAATAAAAAGGGGCAATGCTACTATCCTTTTTCCACACTTGTGCTTCAAAGTAGCACCATGATATAGCAAGTCTCATATATTGTGCTTCAAAGTAGCACCATGTTCTTCATATAGAGAGTCTCATATGTTGTCACTTTCATATACTAGTGGGAATTTTACGTTATAGAACTTGGCTTGTATATTCCAATGATGGGCTTCCTCAAATTGCCATAGGTCTTCGTGAGCAAGCAAGTTGGATGCACACACACTAGTTTCTTTGGTTGAGCTTTCATACATTTATAGCTCTAGTGCATCCGTTGCATGGCAATCCCTACTCACTCACATTGATATCTATTGATGGGCATCTCCACAGTCCGTTGATATGCCTAGTTGATGTGAGACTATCTTCTCCTTTTTGTCTTCTCCACAACCACCATTCTATTCCACCTATAGTGTTGTATCCATGGCTCATGCTCATGTATTGCGTGAAGATTGAAAAAGTTTTGAAAAAGTTAGAGTGTGAAACAATTGCTTGGCTTGTCATCGGGGTTGTGCATGATTTAAATACTTTGTGTGGGGAAGATGGAGCATAGCCAGACTATATGATTTTGTAGGGATAACTTTCTTTGGCCATGTTATTTTGAGAAGACATAATTGCTTTGTTAGTATGCTTGAAGTATTATTATTTTCTATGTCAATATAAACTTTTGCCTTGAATCTTTATAATCTGAATATTCATACCACAATTAATAATATTTACATTGAAATTATGCCAAGTAGCACTCCGCATCAAAAATTCTCTTTTTATCATTTACCTACTCGAGGACGAGCAGGAATTAAGCTTGGGGATGCCTGATACGTCTCCAATGTATCTATAATTTTTGATTGCTCCATTCTATATTATCTACTGTTTTGGACTATATTGGGCTTTATTTTCCACTTTTATATTATTTTTGGGACTAACCTATTAACCGGAGGCCCAGCACAGAATTGCTGTTTTTGCCTATTTCAGTGTTTCGGATAAACAGAATATCAAACGGAGTCCAAACGGAATAAAATCTTCGAAAACGTGATTTTCTCGCCGGACGTGATCCAGGAGACTTGGACCCTACTGCAAGGGATCAAAGAGGTGGTCACGAGGGTGGGGGCGCCCCCCCTAGGGCGCGCCCCCTGCCTCGTGGGCCCCTTGATGCTCCACCGACGTACTCCTTCCTCCTATATATACACACGTACCCCCAAACGATCAGAACAGGATCCAAAAACCTAATTCCACCATCGCAACTTTCTGTATCCACGAGATCCCATCTCGGGGCCTGTTTCGGAGCTCCGGCGGAAGAGGGTCGTCATCACGGAGGGCTTCTACATCATCCTAGCTCCTCTGATGAAGTGTGATTAGTTTACCTCAGACCTTCGGGTCCATAGTTAGTAGCTAGATGGCTTCTTCTCTCTCTTTGAATCTCAATACAAAGTTCTCCCCCTCTCTTGTGGAGATCTATTCGATGTAATCTTCTTTTCTTGCGGTGTGTTTGTTGAGACCGATGAATTGTGGGTTTATGATCAAGTCTATCTATGAATAATATTTGAATCTTCTCTGAATTCTTTTATGCATGATTGGTTATCTTTGCAAGTCTCTTTGAATTATCCGTTTGGTTTGGCCAACTAGATTGGTAGTTCTTGCCATGGGAGAAGTGCTTAGCTTTGGGTTCGATCTTGCGTTGTCCTTACCCAGTGACAGAAGGGGCATCAAGGCACGTATTGTATCGTTTCCATCAAGGATAACAAGATGGGGTTTATTTCATATTGCATGAATTTATCTCTCTACATCATGTCATCTTGCTCAAGGCGTTACTCTGTTTTTAACTTAATACTCTAGATGCATGCTGGATAGCGGTCGATGAGTGGAGTAATAGTAGTAGATGCAAAATCGTTTCGATCTACTTGTCATGGACGTGATGCCTATATACATGATCATGCCTAGATATTCTCATAATTATGCTTAGTTCTATCAATTGCTCAACAGTAATTTGTTCACCCATCGTAGAATACTTATGCTCTTGAGAGAAGCCACTAGTGAAACCTATGGCCCCCGGGTCTACTCCCATCATATCAATCTCCATCACTTTTATATTGTTTTGCTATTTACTTTGCCTTTACTTTGTTACTTTGCATCTTTATATCAAAAATACCAAAAATATTCTATCTATCATATCTCACTCTCGTAAGTGACCATGAAGGGCTTGACAACCCCTAATCGCGTTGGTTGCGAGTAGCTATCGCTTTGTGCAGGTACGAGGGACTTGAGCGTGGGCTCCTACTGGATTGATACCTTGGTTCTCAAAAACTAATGGAAATACTTATGCTATTTTGTTGCATCATCCCTTCCTCTTCGGGAAAACCAACACAAGCTCAAGACGTAGCAATAACCAGATGAAATTCATGCAAACACGACAGGATGAAATTCATTACATTTCAAACATTTTTCATTACATATAGAACAAAGAAATGGCTCGACGCTAAACCTATCCTACAGTCGTGTTCGTCATCCACTTCCTTTGTATTGCGCATCCGCCACCACGTCATTTATCCGTCATCTCCATAAACAGCAGCGGGGTTCAAAGCTCGTGAAGTGGAGGTGCGAACTTTAAAAAGGAAGAGTAGAACATATGGTAGACGCACCGATACATTTGGGAAACCATGCCCTGCTGCCTCCCATGACCTACTCATCCTTGGAGGAGTCCATGACCTGCCCGTCGCCGGCGCCAGTGGACGTGAGGTCGATGATGGATGCGGACGATCCGTCATTGTCCACCTGGCACGTGCAGCCACGAAAGTTGGCCAACGGCGTTAGAGTCATGGACCACCTGCACATGTGTGACCACGTCCGCATCCGGTTGCCTTGGCACTTCATTGTGAGTGCATGCGACCTCGTATATAGAGCCCGCTGCTTCGCAACAAGTTCGTATTCGCCGCGGTCATGGCCGCTTGCCATAGATTTGGCCATATGCAAGCCGGCGCTGCTCGAGGAAGAACATGTTGTACCTCTGATCCTCCTGCGCCTGCCGGTATGCCGAGATAGGAGCCGGTGCAGGCTGATCCTCCTTCACCATGGAGGCATCGTAGTGCTCCTGCGCCTGCTCCATGGTTAGGCCGACATGCACTGGCATGGGGGTCCGGCGCCGTGTCATCGTCGGAGACCTCGGGCGAACACGTCATCATGCCCTGCTCGATCATCCTGGCACGGTGAGACTGCCAGGCGGTTGCAAGGGCGGCCACCTTGTGCTTCATCTCCGATGACAACTATCCCACAGAGTGTTCCCACTCGCGGTCATGGAGGACGTCGAGCAAAGAAGGAGAATGTGGAGCGGATGTGTTCTGGTGTGGATATAGCCGGGTATGGCCACCTTTAAATAGCGGATTCTAGTGAGGCAAAATGTCTGGTTGTGTCAATGCGCTGCACCGGAGTTGGTTCCTCAGCTAGCAAGCCCGCTTAATGGCAGCATATGGACAGACAGGCATCGAATGAGCATGGTAGATATCCATCCCGTCCTGTAAAGTAAAGGTCGCCCCGGCATTGAACAAGCGCGGACACTAGGGACGCGGTGTAGACGGCTCTCTAGGCCGGCGTGACATTTCAATGCAGCCGCTAGTGAGAGGTCGTGTCCGCTCTGGATCCACTTCATTGCGGAGCGGCCGCTCAACAGCGAGATGGATGTGGGCAGCTGGCACTGGGCAAGAATGCACATGGACGAGGGAAGAGGGTTTTGGGTGGGCCAGGATAGTCAGAAGAGGGCGTGCCAGCGATCCGGACGCCCACAAAGCCCCTAGTTTGTCTTTGGTTTGTGGGGGAAAATACATCCGTACAGCTGGACGAACCGATACAAAACCGTGTTGGATGACAGAACACGTCCAGACCATGTGGTCCAAGCGTATGAGGATGGTTCGAGGGTTAGCATGGGAGATGACCTCAAGAAAGCATAATCCACGCGTGACGTTGGCTCAAACAACCGTCACAACACCAAGAGTCACCGGTACGGGCACCATTGCCCGCTGCTCGCAGCAGCGTCTCCAGCCCCAACACCACCGCTGCTACTCGTGGCACCAAGCGGTCCCAACATATAATATGTCACTCCACCACCGTAGCAGTGAGCACACATTCATTTGAGCATCTCGGGGCGGTCCTCATAGCACCAGCAGCCACCTCTTCTAGTAGCACGCTGGCAGGGTGGTAGCGCGCAGTGAGCAGGTGATCACCCTTGTATCATGCAAAAAAGACCATCACAATTGGGGATCTTAATTCAGAAACCATAATATGTAAACTTTTTACGGAAATGATAAATACCTAACGCCAAATACCTGCACATGGCAAAACAAAAAAATTATGGCATTTTCAGTTGATGTGATGATGACAATTTTTGTCTACAAACACGACAATTATCCTGGCAAAAAATAAACTAAGATGGATTTTCCATGCTCGCCAGCAAAACTTGCTATCCCGAACAAATATAAATTGCCACAAAAATGCTCGTTTTGCCATGCACACGTATTTGATGTCAGGTACTTATCAATGTCCTTTTTAAAAACCATGTATGATCAAAAGTATGTATAGAGGGGGTGATTACACTACTTGACCAAATAAAAAATCTTTCATTTTCCCAATTTTAGTTGTGGGCATATTTTAGCAATTATGACAAGTCAAGCAATCAACCTACACATGCAATTCTAAGAGTATAGCAGCGAAAAATAAAACATTACATATGAAGGTAAAGGGGAAGGGTTTGGAGAAGGAAAATGCAATGGAGACACGAAGATTTTTGGCATGGTTCTGATAGGTGGTGCTATCGAACATCCATGTTGATGGAAACTTCAACCCACGAAGGGTAACGGTTGCGCGGGTCCACGGAGGGCTCCACCCACGAAGGGTCCACGAAGAAGCAACCTTGTCTATCCCACGATGGCCATCGTCCACGAAGGACTTGCCTCACTCGGGTAGATCTTCATGAAGTAGGCGATCTCCTTGCCCTTACAAACTTCTTGGTTCAACTCCACATCATGTCGGAGGCTCCCAAGCGACACCTAACCAACCTAGGAGACACCACTCTCCAAAAGGTAATAGATGGTGTGTTGATGATGAACTCCGTGCTCTTGTGCTTCAAATGATAGTCTCCCCAACACTCAACTCTCTCACACGGATTTGGCTATGGTGGAAGAAGGATTTGAGTGTAAAGCAACTAGGGGAAGGCTAGAAATCAATATTCAAATGGTTGGAATGGGATCTCTTGATCTCAACACATGAGTAGGTGGTTCTCTCTCAGAAAATGAATGGTGGAAGTGTAGGCACATTCTGATGGCTCTCTTACTTGGTAAGTGGAGGGTGGAGCGGTATATATAGCCTCCACACAAAATTCAACCGTTACACACTTTTGACCCATCTTGGTGGCACCGATTGGTAAACTCTGTGGCACCGATTGGTAAACTCGGTGGCACCGATCAGTACAAAAATATGAACGTTAGGAATCTTGGTGGGATCGATTTGAACAACTCGGTGGGACCAATGTTCTAGGGCTTAGGGTAAACTTCATCTTGGTGGCACTGATTGCATCATCTCGGTGGGACCGAAGTGAATGCAATGAGGAACAGAGAATTAATCAAGCCAACTCGAGGGACCGATTGCAACAACTCGGTGAGACCGAAGTGAAAGCAATAAGCTAGAGAGCACTGGCAAGGCCATCTCGGTCAGACCGAGATCCGTATCGGTGTGACCAAACTGTTAGGGTTTCTAAGTGTCGCTATGTCAAGATGAACTCGGTGGCTCAGGATAGGAAATATCGGTGGGGCCGAGTTGGAGTTTAGGTTTTGGACATATTTGGATAGAGAAAGCGGCTGAGGGTTTTGGAGCAATATCACTAAGAATTTAAGCAAGTAGACCATCATTATGCGACACCTCATCCCCTTTTAATAGTACTGGCTTTCCTATGGACTCAATGTGATCTTGGATCACTTAAACAAAAATGTAGAGTCTTGAGCTTTTGCCAGTCCTTGTCCTTAGCATTTTGAGGGGTCGACATCTCTATGTCATGCCTGCCATACATTGAACATTCTGAAATATTTATCTTGAAAGGATATTAGTTCGATGAGATATATGTTGTTATGAATTATCAAAACCACCCCGGGATTAATTGCACTTTCAAACCACCATCATTGTGTTTATAATTTTAAGAAAACAATGATAGCTCACATAAGCAGTTGCCGACACATCAACAACCGCAGCCCCCATGTCGCTTGTTTCAGGCGACACATCAACCACCAGTGCCATAGGCCTCCTCCCTGCCCCTTCTTCCCTCGCCGCCACCAATCAGCGTCGCCAGGCAAAGCCCCAGATGGTGGTTGGTGGTGGCGGGCCTCTCCCCTGTGCCCCAAGCTCTATATCGCTGCCAGCGGCCATCTCCCTTATATCTCCTCCGGCTGGCGGTCATGCCTCAGAGGGATGGAGATGTCCCGCTCCATGGAGTGGATATTATGGACGACAATGGCGAACACATGAAGGATGTCAAAGTTGGAGAACATCATCAATACACGACCTAAATGGATTATCCATATATTGGATGGGTGCGATGCAGATGAGCCCCTACCAGTCATCATGATACTATGAAGGAATTGGTATGTTTGCAATGAGATCTACCACGAGAAGCCGACACCCCCGCCCCCCATGGAAGCATCATGTAAATTTCTGTCCAGCCACATCAATAGCCTACTTAAGTAACACCTCGCTATTGATTTTGACAAAGGAATAGCTTTCATATCATATAGCTATATGAGGTTGATACTTCTCCAACGTATCTACAATTTATGAAGTATTCATGCTACTATTTTATCATTCTTGAGTGCTTTACAATCATTTTATAGCAACTTTATATCATTTTTTGGGACTAACCTATTGACCCAGTGCCAGTTCCTGTTTTTTGCTTGTTTTTTACATCGCAGAAAATCAATATCAAAAGGAGTCCAAACACCGTGAAACTTTACGGAGATTTTTTTGGACCAGAAGGAACCTAATGGGCTAGAGCTGCACCTGGGGGTTCCCTGAGGGGGGCACAACCCACCAGGGCGCGCCAGGGCCCCACGGTGTGCCCAGGTGGATTGTGCCCACCTCGGTGGCCTCCCGCACCCCCTTCTTTGCACTATAAATTCCCAAATATTCCGAAACCCTTGGGGGTTAACCTAGATTAGATGTTCCACCATCGAAAACCAATCTAGACCCGTTCCGGCACCCTGCGGGAGGGGGAAATCATCTCCGGTGGCCATCTTCATCATCCCGGCAACCACCACGATGAGGAGAGAGTAGTCCACCCTCGGGGCTGAGGGTTTGTACCAGTAGCTATGTGTTTTATATCTTTCTCTCTCTCGTGATCTATATCATGGGCTTTGTTAGCATAGATGGATCATATGATGTTTCTCCCCTCTATACTCTTGTTGTGATGAATTGAATCTTTACCCTTTGAAGTTTTGTCTTGTTGGATTGAATGTTCAGATTTGAGAATACATGATATATGTCTTGCGGTATGAATACTTGAGGTGACAATTGGGATATCTTATTGATTCACTTAATATATGTTATGGCATTCAACTCGCGGATTCCCATGGTGATATTGGGGTAATCTATGCATAGGGGTTGACGCATGTTTTTATTATCTTTTCTCCGACAGAAACTTCGGGGTCTCCTTGTAGTTCTTTGTGTGGATTGAGTATTAGGAATATGAATATGTTTTGGTGTTATTCTAGTACCAACTCTAGGATAGATCGAACATAAAAAACAACTTTGCGTTATTTTAGTAAGAATTCTTGAATAGATCGAACGGAAAGAATAGCTTTGAGGTAGTCCTATCTTCTGTTCTCCACTAATAGGAACTCGGGAGTGATTCTTCGTTACACTTTGAGGGATAATCATATGATCCAACTATGTTAGCATTGTTGAGATATTGCACTAGTGAAAGTACAGACCCTAGGTCTTGTTTTTAAGCATTGAAACACCGTTTTGTGCCTGTTTACTATTTGCTACCTTGCTGCTTTTATTTATTCAGATTATAAAAATATATTTCTACCATCACTATTACACTTTTATCACCATCTCTTCACCGAACTAGTGCACCTATACAAATTGCCATTGCATTGGGTGTTTTGGGGACACAAGATATTTCTTGTATTTGGTTGCAGGGTTGTTTGAGAGAGACCATCTTCATCCTACACCTCTCACGGATTGATAAACCTTAGGTCATCCACTTGGGAGCGCCGGTCTCACTCATTCTTTATGAGCGGAAGCCATGCACCTATCACCTATAACCGGAGAAGTACTATACGGCACGGCACCTTTGGCGAGGACTCAACTCAACAGAGAATGATTTGACAAACATTGATCCATGCTTGGCCTTAGTCTGAGCTCAACTCTGAAAAAGAAAAGAGGAGAATCTCTCTAGCTTGTGGAATCACTTCCCTGGATGCGGGAAAATTGCTACTGTCCTACAAAACTCTGCGCTTGGAGGCCCAACACGTGTCTACAAGAATAAAGTTGCTTAGTAGACATCAAGCTCTTTTCTGATGCCATTGCTGGGGAGGTGAGTGTGTGAAGGTATATCTTTAGATCTTGCAATTGAATCTTTTAGTTTCTTGTTTTATCACTAGTTTGGTTCGTAAAGGAAAACTACAAAAAAATGGAATTGAGGTGGCATCACATTATTCATCTTTATAATGTCTTTCGTGAAAATGATGGAAGGGAAAATTGTGCTTAGTTGATATAAGAATAATTCAATGAAATGTTTGGCATAAATGATGAGCATGATTGCAATGTTGTTGGTATGAACTCTTTGAATATCCATGATACTAACGATATGCAAAGCCATAAGCTTGGGGATGCTATGTTTGATGAATATGATATTTTTAGTCCCCCAAGATTTGATGTGCAAATCTGTTATAATGATAGCATGCCTCCTATTTATGATGATTATATTTATGAAAGTGGATTTGGAGAGGTCATGACTTTATTTAGTGACGAATCCACTTTTTGGAAGAGGTTTCAATTGATTGTTATAACAAAGTTGCTATCTATGATGATTATGGTGATGACATATATGTTATAGATAATAATTATAAGCATGAAACTTGTCATAATGATTCTTATTTCCAATCCCATGATAGTTATTTTGTTGAGTTTGCTCCCACTACTATACATGAGAATAATTTTGCTTATGTGGAGAGTAATAAAATTTCTATGCTTATGCATCATGAAAAGAATGCTTTATGTGATGGTTATATTGTTGAATTAATTCATGATGCCTCTGAAAATTATTATGAGAAAGGAACTTATGCCCTTACATATCTCAATAATATCAAGTTTCTTCTCTATGTATTGATTGTTTTGAAGTTACACTTGTTTTGCCTTCCTATGCTAGTTGATTCTTGTTCCCATAAGTTGTTTTCTCACTAATACATATGAATAGGAAGTGGGTTAGACCTAAATGTGCTAGTATTATGCTTCATGATGCTCTCTTCATGTTTCAATTCTTATCTTTTATGCGAGCATTATCGAAATCATCATGCCTAGCTTAAAGGACATAAAAGAAAAGCGCTTGTTGGGAGACAACCCAACACTTTTACCTACTGTTTTTGTGTCTTCACATGATTATGCTACTGTAGTAACCATGTTTTATTGCTTTTGTTTGAATAAAGTGCCAAGTAAAGCCTTTAGGATCTTGTTGGGTGATAGTTGCTTTGATCTTGCTGAAAAACAGAAACTTTTGCGATCAGGAAAAGAATTCTCATTTTTAACAGAAGCGTGATAAAATGCTGATTCTTTTTGAAGAAGATTAATAGACAAATTTACAAGGTTTGCCTAATTTTTCAGAATTTTTGGAGTAGCATAAGTATTGTTTGAGTACAGATTACTACAAACTGTTTTGTTTTTGACAGATTCTGTTTTCAATGCATAGTTTGCTTGTTTTCTAGTTTCTATGGATTATATTGCTCAATATAAATTGTAGAAATGATATTCTACAGTAAGCATTGTGTGAGAAAACTTATGAATCTTGTCTTTGACAGTACCAAAAGTGGAATGGTTTGCTCTTTATCATACTAACCTATCTCACAAAGTTCCATTAAGTTTTGTGTGATTGAAGTTTTCAAGTTTTGGGTGAGATCTCGATATGAGGAGAATAAGGCGTGACAAGAACCTAAGATTGGGGATTCCCAAGGCACCCCCAAGGAAATATTCAAGGATGATCCAAGAAACTAAGCTTGGGGATGCCCCGGAAGGCATCTCCTCTTTCGTCTCCAACATTATCGGTAACCTCACTTGGAGCTATGTTTTCATTCGTCACATGATATGTGTTTTTCTTGGAGCATCAATTTATTTTGTTAGGATTTTCTTGCTGTTATTTATAATAATGTTTTTCATCTTTTATTTCAATAAAAGTGGCAATGATAGCCTTTGCAATGCTTATTTTGCAAGTATACATGTTGCTGTTTGAAAACGGAAAGTTTACCGCTGTTGCAAAAATTCCCTAGAAAAGTCAGAATGTGATAAAATGTTGATTTTTTTTGCATATGTTTGCTTTTTTAATGATTCTATTTGAGGACAGGATTATTAAATATGCATAGGCATTTAGTATGCAATGTTGATTAATAATTTTAGTGATTTGCTACAATAGAGAATGATAAGGTTTTTGCATTGATTTATACTAACTTATCTCACGAGTCCTTGTTGAGTTATGTGTGGATGAAGCTTTTGAGATTTAGGAAAACCGTGATATGATAAGAATTATGGAGACACAAAAGCTCAAGCTTGAGGATGCCCAAGGCACCCCAAGATAATATTTCAAGAAGTCTCAGGCATCTATGCTTGGGGATGCCCCAATAGGCATCCCACCTTTCTTCTCCAACAATTATCGGTTAGTATCGGTTGAGCCTAAGTTTTTTATTATTCACATGATGTGTGCTATCCTTGGATTTTCATTTTATTTTGTTTTTGCTTGTTGTTTTCATAAATTTCTTAGATCTGAAAGTTTTTAAATAAAATAGAGTCCTCCAATAATTGCCAGGGAGGCTAAGTAAGCGACATTCACATCCCGTCAATGAAGCTATTTTCTATGTCATTTACTCTTGCGCTTCACTTATATCCTACGAGTAAATTGTTCAATAAATTGAATATCATGAACTTGAAATCATATCATGCCTAGTGGTAGCTTCACATTGGGTTTAGAAAGTGAAATCTTTTGAGGCTTGACAATCACAATATTGATCATACAAGCAATTCACGAATAATTAGTATAAGGAAGAGAACTTTCACATATAAATACACTATCATGGAAATCTTTTGTGATTGTGAACCCCCATCAAAATATTATATGCCAAAATTATTGACGTTGGACAAGGAAGACAACGTAATGGTTTATGTTTGTTCATATTCACACAGAAGTTCTATTGTCATAGATCCTTCAACATGTGGTGCTTGCCCCCCATCTTTGCTAGCCAAAAATTCCACACCAAGTAGAGATACTACCTGTGCATCCCAAAACCCTTAAACCCAAATATTATTTTCAAGATTCCACCATACCTACCTAAGGATTGAGAAAGATCTTTCAAGTAAGTTGTCATCGGTGCAATAAGGTAATAAAATTGCTTCTAAAAGTGTAAGATTATTTAGTGTAAGAGAAAATTGAGTGTTGTACGAACTTGTGATGGCAAAGTAATAAAAGCGACAGACTGCATAATAAAGGTTTCTATCATAAGGGGCAATATAACGTGACATTCTTTTGCACTAAGGGGTTGAGCATACAAACAAATAAGCGCATGGCAACCTCTGCTTCCCTCTGCGAAGGGCCTATCTTTTACTTTTATGTATTTACTTTTATGCTAGAGTCAAAGTATTCCTCTCTATTCCTTTTTATTTTATCTTTTGCTAAGCATCATGTGGTGAGGAAAGATCTAGGCACATATGTCCAGTTGAATATGGGTAGCATGAGTTATTATTGTTGACATCACCCATGAGGTGAATACGTTGAGAGGCGAAATTATAAGCCCCTATCTTTCTATGTGTCCGGTTGAAACATTTTGCTCATGTGTACAAGGTGAGTGTTAGCAACCATAGAAGACTATATGATGGTTGAGTATGTGGAGCTCTTACTTAAACTCCGTTGAATAAGGTTTTTTGACAGAAAGACTGTAAGGGAACCCCCTACAGTATAATTGGTGGAACAAACCCAAATTGCAAGTACCATGCCTTGAACCTGCGTGGGTGGGAAGGCATCGGCCCCTTCCCACCACTAGGCTATGCCTTAGTCTGCTCCATTGAATAAGTTGAATTGCAATTGCTTGGTGACTAAGAACATAGGTTGTTGGGTTTCAAGAGAATTCATTGTTTGAACCTTAACATGTGAATTGGTTGCCACTATAACATGAGAAGTTTCATAAGAAAGAATTGTTGTTATGATGCTAGGAAAAATGATTGAAATTATCATTGATCAAACTTTTGCACTTTGCTAGCATTCACACTTCATAAAATATTTCTTTTATCATTTACCTACTCGAGGACGAGTATCACTTAAGCTTGGGGATGCTGATACGTCTCCAACATATCTATAATTTATGAAGTATTCATGCTATTATTTTATCATTCTTGGGTGTTTTACAATCATTTTATAGCAACTTTATATCATTTTTGGGGACTAACCTATTGATCCAGTGCCCAGTGCCAGTTGCTGTTTTTTGCTTGTTTTTTACATTACAGAAAACAAATATCAAACGGAGTCCAAACACCGCGAAACACCCGGGGGGTGCCCCGAGGTGTGCCGAACCCATTAGGGCGCGCCAGCCCCCCTGGCGCGCCCTGGTGGGTTGTGCCCACCTCGGTGGCCTCCCGCACCCTGTTCTTTGCACTATAAATTCTCAAATATTCCGAAACCCTTGGGGTTAACCTAGATTAGAAGTTCCGCCACCGCAGGGCTCCGTAGCCACCGAAAACCAATCTAGACCTGTTCCGGCACCCTGCCGGAGGGGGAAATCATCTTCGGTGGCCATCTTCATCATCCCGTCAACCACCACAATGAGGAGGGAGTAGTCCACCCTTGGGGCTGAGGTTTTGTACCAATAGCTTTGTGTTTTATCTCTCTCTCTCTCTCTCGTGATCTATATCATGGACTTTGTTAGCATAGATGGATCATATGTTGTTTCTCCCCTCTATACTTTTGTTGTGATGAATTGAAACTTTACCCTTTGAAGTTTTGTCTTGTCGGATTGAATGTTCAGATTTGAGAACACGTGATATATGTCTTGTGGTATGAATACTTGAGGTGACAATTGGGGTATCTTATTGATTCACCTGATATATGTTATGGCATTCAACTCGCGGATTCCTGCGGTGATATTGGGGTAATCTATGCATAGTGGTTGATGCACGTTTTTATTATCTTTTCTCCGACGGAAACTTTGGGGCCTCCTTGTAGTTCTTTGTGTGGACTGAGTATTATGAATATGAATATGCTTTGATGTTATTCTAGTATGAACTCTAGGATAGATCGAACGAAAAAAATAGCTTTGCGTTATTTTAGTACGAACTCTTGAATAGATCGAATGGAAAGGATAGCTTTTAGGTAGTCCTATATTTTGTTCTCCGCTAATAGGAACTTGGGAGTGATTCTTCGTTACACTTTGAGGGATAATCATATGATCCAACTATGTTAGCATTGTTGAGAGATTGCACTAGTGAAAGTACGGACCCTAGGCCTTGTTTTTAAGCATTGAAACACCGTTTTTGTGCCTGTTTACTATTTGCCACCTTGCTGTTTTTATTTATTCAGATTATAAACATATATTTCTACCATCAATATCACACTTTTATCACCATCTCTTCGCCAAACTAGTGCACCTATACAATTTGTGATTGTATTGGGTGTGTTGGGGACGCAAGAGATTTCTTGTATTTGGTTGCAGGGTCGTTTGAGAGAGACCATCTTCATCCTACATCTCTCACAAATTGATAAACCATAGGTCATCCACTTGAGGGAAAATTGTTACTGTCCTACAAAACTCCGCGCTTGGAGGCCCAACACGTGTCTACAAGAATAAAGTTGCATAGTAGACATCAGAGGTCTCATGGAATGCCACATGCACTAAGGGCATCCTGCACAAGGCCACCGGAAAGTTGGAGCGAGCCAAAGCTTGGATGGGTGAAGTTTAATATTGATGGATCCTGATGGGAGGACGATGGCCCGAGCAGTGCCGGAATGATATTACGCGGCCACAATGGGGGTGAGAGTGAAGTATGATCTAAACTCAGGTTGTAGAGCTGGTTGAAAACAAACCCTCGCCTCTGAATCCCTGAAGTTAGTACCATGTACTCTTCGATCCCGGTGGTTCTGAACCTTTATGTCCTTTTAGTGGTGGATTTGGTGATGTGGTAGAGAGAGGCCGGGTTTTGCTAACTAGACTTAGCTACTTTGCATAGGAATCTGCTAGGAGCAACAAAGAACACACCACACGTATGCGTCGCGCATGTCCCCGAGCCTGTCGCGTCATTCATGGTGAGCTTCCCGGTCTTTCTGCTCTAGTGGTAGTCCCTGACATCTATGTGCTTGGTGCTTATACCCAAGCTCATCGCGTGTATCCTACTTGCTCGCCTGCGGCGCGTCTAGGCACATCTTGGTCCACGTGCTCGCGCTCCCGTCTGGTGATCTATCCCATGGCGCGGCCCCGTTGCCTGTATCACTTCACGTACTGTGTTTTTTTGCGACCACGCAAAGCTTGCATATCATTTCATTGATAGAAGAAGTTAATAGTGAATACAAGCGGTGGTACAACATATGACACGAACGCATAGGCGTATACATGGTGCATGGAGCAGGACACATGGGATGCTCAACCTAGATAGAGACACAACACAGCTAAACTCATTGCCCTGGAGGCAACCCAAACCAAACCAACATGGCGACCAACATATCTAAATCCACTGCCGAGGACACCATGAACAAGCAAGGCAGCGCCTTCATGAATGAGAACGACACCGAGACGCCGTTGCCGCCCGATCCGATTAACCAGATCTAGGGTTTCCCTTGATGCTCGAAGAGGGCCATAGACGATGGCCATGGTAGCGCCTCCAAGAAGGGGACGACACCCGCATGCGTCGCCGCTGCCAGCATCGAAAGGTCGAGCAAGGATTTCTCCTTGGCTAGAGTCTGAGAAATCCCAAGCTGTCGGAGCAAAATTCAGAGAAGGGAAAGGCAAGTCGTTAGTTCAGACTACCACCGCAGGAAGAGGAGCTATGACTACTGCCAAAGGAGGCATCAAACTTCACGGATGTGTGAGCTACAGATCAGGCAGAATGGGGGATGGGGTATGAAGGTGGGCGAGGTTGGATGGTTGGGTGGAAGGAGAGGTGGCATAGTAGAGGCGAAGTTTTCCGAAGACCCGTACGAGCAAGGATCTAGAGAGGATCCCAGATCCAGGACGCCGACGTGCCAAAGGAGCTGGAAGAAGACGCGGCTCTAAGGACGCACCGAAGCCGGAGTCATGCCGGGATGGATGCCGACCAACAAAGGACAACTGCATGGAGTGGTTGCGGAGGTACCAAGATGATGCCAAGTTGAAGAAGCTAGACGGGACGCACCTCACGCGGGAGGGCCAGATCTAGAACCACGCTGGATGACCATGGACATGGACAGGGGAGGAGCATGCAAGTCCAAGAACGGCAAGGCCAAAGCCACACCTGTAGGGTGGGGTGCACTCAAGATGAATGCACGCTAGCCACACTCCTGGATAGGCGCGCTGTTGGGGCATCCATCACCGGGAAACCAAGCCATCGGGTCTGGTAGCTCAGGGAGGGGGGAGGGGCGGATGCCGCAATGCTGATGGAGGGGAGGGGGATGATACATCTCCAACGTATCTTTTTATTGTTCCATGCTATTATATTATCTGTTTTGGATGTTTTATATGCATTAATATGCTATTTTATATTATTTTTGGGACTAACTTATTAACCTAGAGCCCAATGCCAGTTTTGTTTTTTTCCTTGTTTTTGAGTTTCACAGAGAAGGAATATCAAATGGAGTCCAAACGGAATAAAACTTTGCGATGATTTTTCTTGGACCAGAAGACACCCGAAGGACTTGGAGTCCAAGCCAGAAGAGCCACGAGGCGGCGTCAAGGGTGGAGGGCGCACTCTAGGGGGGGGGCATGCCCCCTACCTTGTGCCCCCCTCGGGGATACCCTAGCCTACCTCTTCGTCCTATAAATTCACATATATTCCAGAACCCTCGGAGAGATCCACAAAAACACTTCTCCACTGCCGCAACCTTCTGTACCCGTGAGATCCCATATTGGGGCCTTTTCCGGTGATCTTCCGGAGGGGGATTCGATCATAGAGGGCTTCTACATAAACCCTATTGCCCTCCCGATGAAGTGTGAGTAGTTTACCTCAGACCTACCGGTCCATATCTAGTATCTAGATGGCTTCTTCTCTCTCTCTTTTGTTCTCAATACGATGTTCTCCTCGATGTTCTTGGAGATCTACTCGATGTAATCTTCTTTTGCGGTGTGTTTGGCGAGATCCGATGAATTGTGGATTTATGATCAGATTATCTATGAATATTAGTTGAATCTTCTCTGAATTCTTATATGCATGATTTGATATCTTTGTGTTTCTCTTCGAATTATCGGTTTGGTCCGGCCAGCTAGATTGGTATTTCTTGCAATGGGAGAGGTGCTCAGTTTTGCGTTCAATCTTGCGTGATTTCACCTAGTGACAAAGTAGGGGTAGCGAGACACGTATTGTATTGTTGCCATCAAGGATAAAAAGATGGGGTTTTCATCATATTGCTTGAGTTTATCCCTCTACATCATGTCATCTTACTTAAGGCGTTACTCCGTTCTTTATGAACTTAATACTCTAGGTGCATGCTAGATAGCGGTCGATGTGTGGAGTAATATAGTAGATGTAGGCAGGAGTCGGTCTACTTGACACAGACGTGATGCCTATATGCATAATCATTGCCTTGGATATTGTCATAACTTTGCGCTTTTCTATCAATTGCTCGACAGTAATTTGTTCACCCACCGTATTATTTACGTTCATGAGAGAAGCCTCTAGTGAAACCTATGGCCCCCGGGTTATTTTCTATCATAATTGTTTCTGATCTACTATTTCGCAATCTTTTATTTTCAGATATATAAACCAAAAAACCCAAAAATATTTAGTTATCTTTTATTTAGTTTTATCTATCTTTATTAGATCTCACCTTTGCAATTGACCGTGAAGGGATTGACAACCCCTTTATCGAATTGGGTGCAAGTGTTTGATTGTTTGTGCAGGTGCATAGATTGGGGACTTGCTTGTACCTCCTAATGGATTGATACCTTGTTTCTCTAACTGAGGGAAATACTTATCTCTACTTTGCTGCATCACCCTTTCCTCTTCAAGGGAAAAACCAACGCAAGCTCAAGAAGTAGCAGGGAGAATTTCTGGCGCCGTTGCCGGGGAGGTCTACATCAAGCCTACCAAGTACCCATCATAAACTCTTATCTCTTGCATTACATTATTTGCCATTTGCCTCTCGTTTTCCTCTCCCCCACTTCTGAAATGATTTTCAGAAAAACACAAAAATATTTTCCTTTTTTGTTCGCCCTTCTTCCATTCGTCTTTTCATTTGCTTTTTGGTTGCTCGTGTGTTAGATCGCTCGTCTTGACTTCATGGCTAGTCCTTCCATCATTGTTAGCACTCCCGAGAACGAGGTCCTTAATTTCAAGCAAAGGGAGGGAGAAAATTTAAAGGATGCTTGGTATAGAATTTGCAATGCTCAGAATAGAATCTACTCGAAAGCAATCTACTACCGTTATCCTTCGCAATTTTTATGTGGGCATTACTCCTTGGAATAGATACGTTTTAGATACCATTACTGGAGGAAATTTCTTGGAGAGCCATACTTTTGATGCTTATAATTCAATGATAGATTTGTTAGGCCCACCACCTCTTATGGTTAATGAAACTGTTTTAACCTTGGAACATGTGATGCAAAGGCTTGATATTATTGAGAATAAAATTGCTACCGTAGAGCTGATTGAAAACTTGGATAAAAAGATTCATAATCATGTTACTCACTATGGATCTAAGGTAGGAGTTACTTTAAAGAATCTTAGGGAAAAGGAACCCATAGTTAATGAAAAGATAGATCAAGATTCTACTAGAATTGGCAAACTAGAAGATATTATTACCAACTTGGGTTCCGCCTTTTCCTCTGTTAAAACTACTAAAAAAATCCACCTACTAAGGCTACAAAGTTTATTTACGTTCCTAAGAATAAGGGTGAATCTTCTAGTAAAGGAAACGAAGATCTCAAAATGATAAGTGTTCACCCTAACATTTTCGATATTATTAAGGAACAAATTGCCACGAGCGAATTTCTTGATTTCTTGAATAGGAGTTTGAACATGGATAAAACCAAAGAATCTCCTAAGGATTATAAGTGTGTAATCCAAGAGTTGCATACCAAAGATGACAAATACCTAGATCTATGGCATTATGCCTAGCTAGGGGCGTTAAACAACAATGCTTGTTGGGAGGCAACCCAATTTTATTTTTGTTCTTGTTTTTTTTTGTTCTGTGTTTCAATAAATTTTTCACCTTGCCTCTGGTTACATGTATTTTATGTTTTTAATTAGTGTTTGTGCCTAGTAAGACCTTTGGGATGGCTTACAGTGATAGTTGATTTGATCTTGCTGAAAAACAGAAACTTTTGCACCTAGTAAAATAATTTTAGTTTTTAGCAGAAGCGCGATAAAATACTGATTCTTTTTGCAGAAGATTTATATACAAATTTCCTATTTTTTCCTTATTTTTTAAGAAATTTTGGAGTTAAAAAAGTATTCGAGATTTATAAATTCCTACAAACTGTTCTGTTTTTGACAGCCTCTGTTTTTTGTGTGTTGTTTGCTTATTTTGATGAATCTATGGGTAGTATCTGGGGGTATGTGATGTGGCTTGAAGCTATGTCGGTATTTCCCCAAAGAGGAAGGGATGATGCAGCACATCAACAGTAGGTATTTCCCTCGGTGATGAGACCAAGGTTATCGAACTAGCAGGAGAAGCAAGCAACAATACATAAACGACACCTGCGCACAAATAACAAATACTCGCAACCTGATGTGTAAAAGGGTTGTCAATCCCTTCCAGGTAGCGGTGCCACAAATTGGCAAATGGACGTGAATAAATTGTAGTAGATTGATAGATCGAATGCCAAATAAAATAAATAAGAATAAATTGCAGCAAGGTATTTTTGTATTTTTGGTTTAATAGATCTGAAAATAAAAGGCACATAAAATAGATCGCAAAGGCAAATAATATGAGAAAGAGACCAGGGGGCCGTAGGTTTCACTAGTGGCTTCTCTCGAGAAAAATAGAAAACGGTGGGTAAATAAATTACTGTTGGGCAATTGATAGAACTTCAAATAATCATGATGATATCCACGCAATGATCATTACATAGGCATGACGTCCAAGATTAGTAGACCGACTCCTGCCTGCATCTACTACTATTACTCCACACATCGACCGCTATCCAGCATGCATCTAGTGTATTAAGTTCAGGGAGAAATAGAGTAATTCAATAAGAACGATGGCATGATGTAGACAAGATCTATTTATGTAGAAATAGACCCCATTGTTTTATCCTTAGTAGCAACGATACATACGTGTTGGTTCCCCCTTTTTCACTGGGATCAAGCACCGTAAGATCGAACCCACTACAAAGCATCTCTTCCCATTGCAAGATAAATAGATCAAGTTGGCCAAACAAAACCCAAATATGGGAGAAGAAATACAAGGCTATAGGCAATCATGCATATAAGAGATCAAAGAAACTCAAATAACTTTCATGGATAAAAAGAGATAGATCTGATCATAAACTCAAAGTTCATCCGATCCCAACAAACACACCGCAAAAATAGTTACATCATATGGATCTCCAAGAGACCATTGTATTGAGAATCAACGAGAGAGAGAGGAAACCATCTAGCAACTAACTACGGACCCGAAGGTCTACAAAGAACTACTCACGCATCATCAGAGAGGCACCAATGGAAGTGGTGAACCCCTCCGTGATGGTGTGTACATTGGATCTGATGTTCTAGACTCTGCGGCGGCTGGAATTGATTTTCGTTGACTCCCCTAGGGTTTCTGGAATATTGTGGTATTTATAGAGCAAAGAGGCGGTTCGGGGGGCACCCGAGGTGGGCAACACCCACCAGGACATGCCTGGGCCCCCAGGCGCGCCCTGGTGGTTGGGCTCCCCTCGGAGCACCCCCAGGTGCTTTTCTGGCCCATTGGGTGTCTTCTGGTCAAAAAAAATTCACAAAAAGTTTCGCTGCGTTTGGACTCCGTCTGATATTGATTACCTGCAATGTAAAAAACATGCAAAAAACTGCAACTCGCACTTGACACTATGTCAATAGGTTAGTACCAAAAAAATGATATAAAATGATTATAAAACTTCCAATAATGATAATATAACAGCATGGAACAATCAATAATTATAGATACATTGGAGACGTATCACCATCCCCAAGCCTAATTCCTGCTCGTCCTCGAGTAGGTAAATCATAAAAACATAATTTTTGATGTGGAATGTTGTCTAACATGTCATCTCATATTCTTTTGTTTATAGCATGGACATTTGAACTTTAATATTGTTCAAGGCAATAGTCTAGTTTTGACATTATAACTTAAATACTCAAGCATACCAACAAGCAACCATGTCTTTCAAAATATCAACGCTAAAATAAGTTATCCCTAGCCCATCATGCTCAATCATTGATCCATTCATGAAACACACTCGCATATTAACTACACCCAATGCTCAAGTATGATCATAGTGCTCCCTAGTTGGTGCTTTTATAAGAGAATATGGAGACTCAAATTCAATATAAAAATTGTATAAAGTAAAAGAAAGGCCCTTCGCGGAGGGAAGTAGGGATTTGTAGAGGTGCTAGAGCTCAAAGCGAAAATTGAGAGATAAAAACATTTTGAGAGGCATACTTTTCCCACCAACGAAAATGACTTAGAGTTCCAACACTTTCCATGCTAGATATATCATAGGCAGTTCCCAAACAGAAATTAAAGTTTATTCCTTTTTCCACCATACTTTCACTTTCCATGGCTAACCGTATCCATGGGTGCCTTCCATACCAACACTTTCCAAGGAATTTATTATTTGACAAGATAAAGTAAATTCATTTTTCATTTCGGGACTGGGAATCCCTAATACCTTTGCCTTACTCTCGTGCAATGACAAGTGAATAAACACTCATCGTGAGAATAGCACATCTAGCATGGAAAATATTATCCACCCCTAACCGCCTCGCGAGTGGTACGAGCAAACGAAAGAGAAATTTATTTTGAATATTAGAGATGGCACATGCAAATTTTCTTAGAGCGGCAAAAGAATACCGCATATAGGTAGGTATAATGGACTCATGTGGCAAAACTGGTTTAAAGGATTTTGGATACAGAAGTAGTGATCATATTTAGTGTAAAATGAAGGCTATAAAAAGATTGAGAAGCGACCAACCAAGAAACGAATAATCTCATAAGCGAGCATTAAGCATAATTAACATCGAATAATGCACCACAAGTAGGATGTAATTTCATTGCAAAACTATTGACTTTCGTGGTTGCACAGGGAATTACAAACCTTACACCAATATTCTTACTAAAGCACAATTACTCATCAACATGACTCACATATCACATCATCATATCTCAAAACTATTATTAATAATCAAAGTTTATCTTGTCCAATGATCTTCATGAAAGTTTTTATTATATCCTTCTTGGATATCTATCACTTTGGGACTAATTTTAATGTGTTGCTTTTGACAAGCTCAAACAAATATAAGTGAAGATCATGAGCATAATATTTCTTTTTCTCAAATTAATTTAAGTGAAGCAAGAGAGAATTTCTCGAAAATTTTGCGAACTCTCAAATAAATCTAAGTGAAGCAAGAGATCATTTCTTCAAAAATACCAAAGCACACCGTGCTCAAGAAGATATAAGTGAAGCACTAGAGCAAGTCCATAGCTCATAAAAATTTAAGTGAAGCATAGAGAGCAATTCTAACAAGTCATGACATAATTTTGGATCTCTCAAATAGGTGTATCCAACAAGGAATCAAGACTAAAAACACAAAGCAAAACAAGCAAAGACTCATATCATACAAGACGCTCCAAGCAAAACACATAGTATGTGACGAATAAAAATATAGCTTCGAGTAAAATACCGATGGTCGTTAGAAGAAAGAGGGGATGCCACTCGGGGCATCCCCAAGCTTAGTTGCTTGCTTCTCTTTGGATAATAGCTGGGGATGCCGGGGCCTCCCCAAGATTAGGATCTTCTTACTCCTTATTCCTTCATCCATCATAAGATAACCCAAAACTTTAAAACTTCAATCACACAAAACTCAACAAAACCTTCGTGAGATCCGTTAGTATAAGAAAACAAATCACTACTATAAGTGATGTAGCAAACCAACTCATATTTTATTCTTGCATTATATCTACTGTATTCCAACTTTTATATGGCAAAAACTCATCAAATAAAACCATAGAATCATCAAAACAAGCATACAACGCAAAGAAAACAAAATCTGTGAAAAACAGAACAGTCTGTAGCGATCTGGATATTTCGAATACTTCTGTAACTCCAAAAACTCTGAAACATTAGGAAGACCTAGGCAATTTGTATATTAATCTTCTGAAAAAAAGAATTAGTATTTTATCAGTCTCTGGTTGGAAATGATAGTTGTTTTTGTGAGCGCATAAGTTTCTGTTTTTCAGCAAGATCAAACAACTATCACCCAAGAAGATCCTAAAGGCTTTACTTGGCACAAACACTAATTAAAACACAAAAAACACAATCATAACATTAGCATAATTGTTCTAACACTCAAAAACTGAAAGAAAAAAATCAAAAATAAATTTTATTCATTGGGTTGCCTCCCAATCAAGTGCTATCATTTTACGCCCCTAGCTAGGCATAAAGCAAAGATCTAAGTTTTGTCATCTTTGTTTCGAGATCCATAAGATGCCCTCATGATTGATTCGTGTGGTGGCCTAATTCTTGTTCTAGGGAAGTGTTCCATACCCTTCCTTAGTGGAAATTGAAACTTAATATTGCCTTCTTTCATATCAATCATGGCACTGATAGTGCGTAAAAATGGTCTACCAAGAATAATTGGACAATACAGATTGCAATCAATATCAAGTACAATAAAATCTATTGGCACATAATTCCTATTTGCAATAATAAGAACATCATTGATTCTTCCCATAGGCTTTTTAATAGTAGAATTTGCCAAGTGCAAATTTAAAGAACATTCTTCAATATCGGTAAGACCAAGCACATCACATAAAGATTTTGGAATTGTAGAAACACTAGCACCCAAGTCACACAAAGAAAAACACTCATAATATTTAACCTTGACTTTGATAGTAGGTTCCCATTCATCATGCAATTTTCTAGGAATTGAAACTTCTAATTCCAACTTTTCTTCTGAAGCTTTCATCATAGCATCAACAATATGTTTAGTAAAAGCTTTATTTTGTTCATAAGCATGGGGTGAATTTACCATGGATTGCAACAAAGAACTACAATCAATCAAAGAGAAACTATCATAATTAAAGTCTTTGTAATCCAAAAGAGTGGGCACATCACTAGTTAAAGTTTTGACCTCTTCAAACCTACTTTTATCATTTTTCTCAACAAGATTTTCACCCACCAAATTATCGGGCCGCCTTCTAGCTAAAGTTGACTCTTCTCCAGTCCTTTTTTCATGAATCTTAACTTTACTAAACAAGGAAACAATAGAAGAAACAACAACCATTTTAAGATCTTCATTTTTATCTTCTAGCGAGATTGGTTTAGCAGCCATTTGATTTACTATGGTAGCTTGTGCATCGAATATTTTTCCTAGCAAACTTTCAGCAAAAGCATACTTAGATTGGAGATTACAAACTTCTCTACTAATATCATCAAGTTGTTTTGTTATAGCATCTAGCACAACGGAGTGCTCTTTGAGTTCTTCGATAAAATACTTATTATGCTCAAATTGCGTAGTCATATATTCCTTAGTACTTTTCTAAATTTCAAGAAAAATATTAGGGTAAGGAACATCACAATATTTTCAGAAACATCAATTGTTGAAAATCCTCAAGTGAAGAATATGGCTGATGGTAAAAGACCCCAGAAGGGAGGAAAGAGGCCAGAGACAAATACAACTTTTGAAATCCCTAAAGACATCTATGATGAGTATTGCACTCTCGATGAAGCCAAGCATGGCAAGGAGAACAAAAATCAGTGCAAAGTGTGCATTGAGATGATTGAGAGGAGATTTGCAAGAGAATGGAGGGAGTATCGATCTGTTACTCCAAAGTACATGAAGAAATTCGCTGTACACCCTCCATGCGCAAGACCTCCATTGGCTCCAGGACAAAAAGCTGATACCTCAAGCATCAAGCATGGTGAGGAATTTCCCAAGGAATTGGACACGCGCCATGCCAAATTGCCAAAGATGGCAAATGAAGCAATGAAGAAATTCAATGAAGGTTCTGCTGCTGCTGCTAAGGCCTCTACGAGCAAGCCCAAGAAGGCCATGCTGAAGAAATCTACTGTGAAGCCAAGTTCCTCAATGGCTATGCCCTCACGGCCAAGTTCTTCAAAGTCCTCACGACCGATTCCTCAGGCAACTTCTTCTAGGGCATCTCCAATTCCCTCAGTTGCCACAAAATCTTCAACAACTACTGCAAAGTCCTCAACACTTGTGCATCTTTCCATGTGCCAACAGACTATAGGAGTTTCTATTGCTTCAGGAGCCTCTGCAAGTTCCTCAGCTCCACCACAGCCCTCAGCTGGTCCTACTCTGCTGAAGAAAAAGGCCACAGCTGAGCGTGGCTCAAGGCCAAGTCCTCATAAGAAGCAAGTCGCCTTTCATGTTCCGTCGAGTGACAGTGAAGCTGATGATGAAGAACTTGTCGACATCATCAAAGACATGCAAGAAAGGGCCGCTAGAGCCAATGGCAGTGATGTGCCTCTCATGCTGGATCCAAAGAAGATCCTTGATTTTGTTGATATATGGCACAGGAATCCCAATACCCCTCTATCTGACTTTAACCTCACTCCTGGCCAAAGTCACATGTTGACGGCCTTCATAACTAAAGAAAAATGGAAGTTTGAGAAGGGGAGGCAAGTCAAGAAAGCTCAATACAAAAAGGAGCGCTTTCTGAAGAAAAATGTAATAAACTTATCTCCTGATGAACTTGTTGCTCTTCAAATGGAAATCAAAGGACTTAGTGATGAATTTGACATATATTATGCTGATTGGCTAGGTGCCAAAGTCAGATTTGTCAAGCTGACCAAGACCCTCAAGCCAAACGTTGCAGCTCCATCGCAACGTGAAATTCCTCAAGCTAAGACATCTGCTCAGCCTACTGAAGAGAATGTGTAACATCCCAAAATTCTAAATTTTGGAATGTTATATTAAATAAATAATTGTGATTGTTGTGTGGTTGATTGTGTGAAATTGAGTGGAAATAGAAACTTTTTTGAAAGTTGAATGAGAGGGAATAAAAGGACTTTCCCAAAACTTTTCATTTTGAGACTTTATGCCACTCAGGGATTTTCATGAGATAAGATAATAGGACTTCTTTAAAATATATGAAATAGAGTGGGAAGTGATGAGGAGCACTTTTGAATTTCATTTGGTTAACTTTTGGAAAGTTTTTCGTTTTGAGTTTCAAAAACATTTCCATTCATTCAAATAAAATAAAGAGAGAAGGAAATAGGACTCCTTCAAATATCAGAAAGAAAATATGGAAATGGATTATGAAACCAATAGAAGTTATTTTCACAATATTTGAAATCATTTGCTTCTCATGATTTATTGCATTTTGGAGTTTTCTGGGATATTCAAATATTATTTTCCACTCAAGAGAAATAAAGGAGAGAGGATAGAATGACTTCCTCAAACAAAAAGGAGCCGGAGAATTCATTATAATATTATTTGGTTTTTTTGGAGTTTATTTGGTATTTATTTTCTTGGCAAAAAGTGCATTTACTGCATTAGATAAAAAAATTCAAAATTATATGTGCTGGGATTAATGTTCATTATTCTATATATTATCAATAGTGATTTCAGGAATTACTATGGAATTTTTATGAATTCGTTGGAGTTATTTTTGACCTCACCATGTTTTCTGTAACAAAAAAAACAAAACAAAAAACAAACACGCACGCACACCGCACTACCTGGACCAAGGCCACTTCGGCCCAGGGGCGCACCGACCGGCCCAGCCACAGGCCAGCTAGGCCAAGGCCCAGCTGTAGCGCTAGGGCAGCCAGCGGCAAGCGCCCTAGGGCCGCACGCTCGAGCCGCCAGCTCCTCCCTTCGCTCGCTACCTGCTGCTGCCGCTGACGCATGGGGCCCGCCCATCGTCCCGAACCTCCCGCAGACCCCGCTGGATGAGCACACGCACGCCCGAACCTGCCGGCCGAAGCTCTAGGGATAGAGCTTATCCCTCGCTCCCCGAGCTCCTGACCGCGCCTATAAAACCCCCAAGACCCCCTCTCTCCGTTCTGCCAATTCGCTCGTCCTCTCGCACATCAGAGGCGCCGCCTTCGTCAGTTGGATCTCGTCGGCCGGAGCTCCGTTCGCCGGAGGAGCTCGACGACCGTAAGCCACCCCGAGGCCTCAAACTCCGTCAAACTACTCCCCATGTTCTTCCGCACCTAGTTGACATCTCATTTTGCCCCTAGGTTCGCCAGCGACGCTGTCCCCACGACCTGCGTCCTCGCCGGAGCACAGAGACGCCGCACTTTGCTCTGCCCGTCCGGGTCACCCCGATGCGCGCCGTCGCCACCACCGGACTGCCCACGTCGTACCCGTCTCGTTCTACTCCTCCCCCGCCGCCGAGGAGCATCGCCGCCATCGCCCGTCCGCCGCCTGACGCTAGCGCCGCCGCCCCTGTTCGCCGTCCTCGCTCGCTGTAAGCCGCCCACTTCTTCCCGTTCATTTAGTTTTTTTGTATTAGCTCGGTTTTGTTTTAGTTCGGTTAACCATAGTTTTAAATAAACCGTGCAGTTTAGTTAAAAAAACCCGGTCTCCGGTTTTCATTTTTTTTGCCGCTGTAGCTATTTTGCTTAGGTAGCGGCCGTTCGCCGAATAGTTTCCGCAGCGGATGCTGCTCGGCTAGTAGGAAGCCGCCACGTGGCCAGGGACCTGGTCACGAATAAAATTTTCACAGTCAAGTCCCTGTAAATTTTAGTTTAGCCCCTAAACTTCAAATGGTTGTATCTTTTTAACTGTAACTCCAAATTTGACGAAACCATTGGCAAAATGTTCGTCTCGAATAGCTTTATCCAGAAAACCAACTTTGGAAACTTTGGCCAAATTCAAATTTGAACTTTATTCAGATTTGAATTCAAACTTCAATTGACCATATCTCCTAAACCGTAGCTCCGATTGATGTTATTCTTTTTGCACCGTGTCACCGTTGCCAAACCCTATCACTTGGACCTATCTCACGATATTTTTTTTTTCACACATTAGGATCTGTCCATAGTAGTTTTACTCGTATGCCTAGTAGGCATTGTGGTCCACGTCAAAATTTTTGGTACCCATGCCCTATGTTGTTTTGCACTTAGTATTTACTTTCGATAGTTAAGTCTGTTGTGTGTTCCTTTGGATTTTTCGAGTCTTTTCATGTTGCATGTTATTTGGTTCTCTGAAATGATTGCTTATGTGAATGCAATGTTTGACTTTATAGATTTTCATCGGAGAGTGACGAATAGTTCTATTGAGTAAATTTCTAAGAGTGATATAATCTTCATCAACTGTTACCAGGCAAGTTCACATTTGACCATTCTTCCAATCACCTATGTTTTATATTATGCACTTAGTCCTTTTGTGGTAGGATTGCATGGTAGGATTTATTGTTGCCAGATGGCTATGCCGTTACCTAGTAGTTCATTTGAGGTAGATCTGATCTATATAACCTTGTCACCACCGTGTAAGTTTATTTCCGCCTCGCAAATGTAGACGTGGAATTGGGAAGTGTTCATGGTGAGACATGAGTGACAAAGTAGTAATGAGGACCAAGACTTGTAAATGAACTACCTGGGCGGAGGTTTGGTTTGAATGGTGGTGAAGTACAGTGGGAGCATGCATGGGAAATCCATGGTGGTGCACCACTAGTGGTCTGTCCGCCCAGGCTCAGAGAGATCAATCGTATTCTCATGTCTAGAAGCTTACGTGTGCAGCCACAAGCCAATATGGGCTCTGGCTTAGTGGAGTAGTTAGTGTGACCCCTTCCGGGATGGGCTAGCAGATGTAGAATGATGTAGGTGTACCGGCCTATCCGTGGGTTAAGGGGGAACATTTTCGAAAGACTATGTCTCGGTCATCCTGTTCTCAAAGGCCAGGCAGTGCGAGAACTTCAAGGGAGGCGATCGAGTCTTGTGGGGAAAAGTGCTCAAACCTCTGTAGAGTGTTAAAACCTAATCGATTAGCCGTGTCCCCGGTTACGGACAAATTGAGCATCTAGTAGTGGAAATGTTGGGAGATCTCATTACTCTTAATTTAAACAGTTGGGTTTAAATGAAACTTTGGGAATGGATTGAGTTGGGTTTACCAACTCATCCTATGCTATACAATAGTGGTAGAATGATATCTTTTATTCTAGGGAAAAACTAGCTTTATGCAAAAAACTAAACTTAGAGCTTTCCACCAGCCAAATTGCATGTACAAATAGGTTCATTATTCTTATGATGTGACTTGCCAGTACATTCAATGTACTGACCTACAGGGCTGCAATGTCTTATGTTGCAGGAATTTTCTACGACGAGTAAGAGTTACGTTGTAGGGTTACGGTCTACACTCAACTTGCCGTTGGTGTTGATGGGACTCCACACCCGTTCGATTGTTTCCGCTGAGACTTATGAGGTATATGTCAGTTTTACGTTATTTATACATGTGATTGCACTTTGATATATACATTGATGTACTGTGTGTGCTAGCATACCGATCCAGGGATGGCACAGATACACAGAGGCTTGGCCGTTTGAGGTCGGCTCGCTACAGATATGGTATCAGAGCACATGTTGACTGTAGGACATGACCCTAGAAACTGGAAAGCCCTTAGGATTTCTCTTGAACTTTATTTTGAAAAAGGTCCTTTACCTCTCTTGTTTTCTGAGCTTTATCAAATCTTTCCTTTTACCTCAAATAGTTAGACAATACCCCGTTCACTTTGGACCAAACGGAGAAAGAACTGAAGCCACTCCGAGAATGACAAGATATCAGACTTCACCATACATTAGAAGAGTTGAAGCTACAATAGTCGAAGCCTCCGAAGAATTGAAGAATTTGAAGACACTGAAGAATTCCAAGATTTATATGAACTTTAGAGGACCAAACCCCTGTTGTATACTTACGTTAGATGCGATGTTTGTGAGCTGTCATTGTTTGATGTTTTTCCTAACAGCCACAAATAAAACCTATTTTCAAAACTATATTGTGTGTATTGTGTGTATCTCTCTATCCCTCTTATCTCATCCCGAAACCCTTGGACCCAATAGATGATGAATGAAGATGGACTTGCATTCTCTGAACCGATCACTCAGTTGGAGGCAGAGCTATGGATTCAAAACATGGAGATTCACTTCAGGAGCAATTTGGTTGCAAGGAAGTATGAGGTTCAATACGCTCTTCAGTACTTTACAAAAAGTGCTGCAACCTGGTGGAAAATGCATCAGGCCATACAAGGATGTAACGGAGCAAAAACTTGGGAGGAATTCAAGATGACTCTACTGAGGTCTCGTCTTATTCAGAAGCCCTATGGCAATAAAATGAAGAAACCTTGTGCATGCAAGATTTGTGGTGAGATAGGACATACCCATGAAGAACACAAGGATGGATGCCCTCATTGTGAAGGAAATCACCAAGGTGAAGAATGTCCAACTAGGCAGGTTACTTGTTTCTTGTGTGAAGGAACTACGCACTACCCTGCCCAGTGTCATATTTATTCCGAGTACAAGAAATTACCAAGCAGCAGAAGGAAGCAGTGAAAGATGCCCTCGGGGAAAGTTTAAAAGAACCTGTGATGAAGGAAGATGCTAACGACCCTGATGGAGAAAGCCTAAACAGATTTTACTCCAATGCTTGCTATTCATGTGGAGAAGAAGGACATTTTTCACAGTATTGCACGAAGGAAAGCCAAGAGTATCCGGGAAACTTCCCGACGGAAGAAGTGGAGTTTGATCGACAAGAGATAGAGGAATTGATCGGAACGAAGAAGTCGAGGAAGAGAAAGAGCATGTATCCCCAGAGTAACCCAATTTCTACAGAAAAGGACATGAGTCAAATCACTTGTTACAGGTGCAAGGATTTAGGTCATTATGCTAGCAAATGCCCAACAAGGAAGCCAAGAACCCAAGGAGCCAAGATAACCACCAGGAAGCCCCTGGATTTGTCTGAAGTCATTTGTTTATGCCGCAAAAGAGTAGGACATTTTGCGAGAGAATGTTCAGACTCGAGGAGAGCTTGAGCAGAGTAGTTGAGATCTTGATATGGGAATGAAGCATGTAATAAATATGGGATGCACTTTTATTTTCGTTGGGGATGTTGAGTTGAGTTGTGAAATGGGAATTGTAATGGTTCGTGAAGCAATAAAAGTTGATGTGGTTGGAATCTCATATGAGGTGTCATGAGTTGTTTGTTGATTGTGAGTACCTCTCTCGCTATCTCACCCAGACTAAAACCTCGAACCCATGGACAAGCTGACCCCAACTTTTCCCAGAAAAACAACCACATTTCACCCAAGGAAATACATATAGTATCCTGAGTACCCCTTCTATCTTATGCCTGCAGATGACAACCCTTTACAAGTCTTTTCTGAAGGGCCCAGAAACGATCATGACCCTGACCAGTGATTAGGATTACCCGGAGATCCTGAAGGACATGATGAAGCATATTCAACTTGAAGGAGATGCAGTTTACAAGGGTTATCCTTTCATGGAGAAGGGAGTTGAACTCTGGTATGTGGAGGTACACCTCCACTGTGTGAAGGGAGTTTGCCCAAAGACTATGGGGCAATACTTTTTCATTTCTCGAGTACCACGAGCAACATTCTTCGACTCTGTTCGTGAAGCTGCTATGGAAGCCATACGTCAGATTGGAGAAATACTAGAAGCAAGACTCCATCACACTCAGGAATACCTGAGGGAGGTGCATGCAGAGAGGATGGAGATGAAGCTAATGGCCACCACGATGAAGCAAAACATCGATGATTTGAAGGATCGCATTGCACAATTCTAGTGGGACTGAAGTATCTTCAAGAAGGACAAATGAATAAAGATGGAAGTAATGCTTGACCATACCAAACTATGTGGGTGGCAGCTTTTGTAATAGAGTACTTTTGCAATTTGAGTTTTGAGTAGTGGTTAAGGATGTAATAAAAGATTTGATATGAAGAGAATATGAATTATGGATGAACCAGTGCATTTTTTTGCGATACTTGTCTGTGTGAACGCTTGACCAATGGAAAAGGAGATGTATTCCATAGAGTGGAGTTTGGACAAATGAGTTGGAGTTTGGTTTTAGTTATGATGGTTACCCCGAGAGTATGAAGTAATGAAGTACTATTGGATTTAAATGAGATGTAATGTTGGAATATGGAACAATAGTAACTCCAAGGATGAGTTAAAGATATACAAGTGTTGAAGTGGGCCATAACCCACATGACCCAGGATTTGATAAGGAAACAAGCACAATCTTGTTGAAGAAAAGAATTCTGAAGGAAGCTGTGATTTCATCAGCATACGTTTCATAGGAGGTTACGTAAACCTGAGAGTTGTGAAGAAATGATAGAGGTTTTTTTTGGCTTCCAGAACCAATGGATTACCCAAACCCAGTTCATGGTGAAGAGAAGTTCTGCAATGCTTGTGAGGATTCCGAAGTGTTAGAATATGTGATTCACTATCTGCGTATGTGGTAATGATTCAAGTATGGGATGGATTGGCCCCCATACTGGAGACTTCTATCATGAACTATCATATGTTGATGGAAAATCAGAGAGCTTGAAAACCCTAGAAGAGTGTCGACACGACAAATCAAAAGCCTTAGAATGGCAGGACGATGGAAACCCTGTACAGTCACCTTTTGCCAATCGTAGGTTATGCGGTGAGGTTCAACCCAGACCCATTTCCTGCAGGAGAAACCAAAAATTGTTGACCACCATGAGATTTTCAATAGTTGTTTAGCATTGGTGACAGACCTATCACCTAAGAAGACTCAGTCTCGGGAGGATCTTATTTGTATGAAAGGACTCAAGTTTTTGAGGAACAAAATGGTTATGCCCTTACCGGAAGAACACCAACGAAGGAGCGATCCCGGAGAATATGAGAAGACCGACACCATCAATGCAAAGGATGTAGTACATGAGTTTTGTTGGAACCGTAACCATGCTTCTAAGGGTGGTAGCACCCCATACCTTGTGTTGATGAATGGATTTTCAAGGAGACCCCCCCCCAAATCTAACCTTCTTTCTAGCCTCTCCGAATCTCGAGGACGAGATTCATTTTAAGGGTGGTAGTTTGTAACATCCCAAAATTCTAAATTTTGGAATGTTATATTAAATAAATAATTGTGATTGTTGTGTGGTTGATTGTGTGAAATTGAGTGGAAATAGAAACTTTTTTGAAAGTTGAATGAGAGAGAATAAACGGACTTTCCCAAAACTTTTCATTTTGAGACTTTATGCCACTCAAGGATTTTCATGAGATAAGATAATAGGACTTCTTTAAAATATATGAAATAGAGTGGGAAGTGATGAGGAGGACTTTTGAATTTCATTTGGTTCACTTTTGGGAAGTTTTTCGTTTTGAGTTTCAAAAACATTTCCATTCATTCAAATAAAATAAAGAGAGAAGGAAATAGGACTCCTTCAAATATCAGAAAGAAAATATGGAAATGGATTATGAAACCAATAGAAGTTATTTTAACAATATTTGAAATCATTTGCATCTCATGATTTATTGCATTTTGGAGTTTTCTGGGATATTCAAATATTATTTTCCACTCAAGAGAAATAAAGGAGAGAGGATAGAATGACTTCCTCAAACAAAAAGGAGCTGGAGAATTCATTATAATATTATTTGGTTTTTTGGAGTTTATTTGGTATTTATTTTCTTGGCAAAAAGTGCATTTACTGCATTAGATAAAAAAATTCAAAATTATATGTGCTGGGATTAATGTTCATTATTCTATATATTATCAATAGTGATTTTAGGAATTACTATGGAATTTTTATGAATTCGTTGGAGTTATTTTTTACCTCACCATGTTTTCTGTAACAAAAAAAACAAAAAAAAACAAACATGCACGCACACCGCACTACCTGGACCGAGGCCACTTTGGCCCAGGGGCGCACCGACCGGCCCAGCCACAGGCCAGCTCAGCCAAGGCCCAGCTATAGCGCTAGGGCAGCCAGCGGCAAGCGCCCTAGGGCCGCACGCACGAGCCGCCAGCTCCTCCCTTCGCTCGCTACCTGCTGCTGCCGCTGACGCATGGGGCCCGCCCATCGTCCCGAACCTCCCGCAGACCCCGCTGGATGAGCACACACACGCCCGAACCTGCCAGCCGAAGCTCTAGCGATAGAGCTTATCCCTCGCTCCCCGAGCTCCTGACCGCGCCTATAAAACCCCCAAGACGCCCTCTCTCTGTTCTGCCAATTCGCTCGTCCTCTCGCACATCACAGGCGCCGCCTTCGTCAGTTGGATCTCGCCGGCCGGAGCTCCGTTTGCCGGAGGAGCTCGACGACCGTAAGCCACCCCGAGGCCTCAAACTCCGTCAAACTACTCCCCATGTCCTTCCGCACCTAGTTGACATCTCATTTTGCCCCTAGGTTCGCCAGAGACGCTGTCCCCACGACCTGCGTCCTCGCCGGAGCACGGAGACGCCGCACTTTGCTCCGCCCGTCCGGGTCACCCCGATGCGCGCCGTCGCCACCACTGGACTGCCCATGTCGTGCACGTCCCGTTCGCCTCCTCCCCCGCCGCCGAGGAGCATAGCCGCCGCCTGACGCTAGCGCCGCCGCCCCTATTCGCCGTCCTCGCTCGCTATAAGCCGCCCGCTTCTTCCCGTTCATTTAGTTTTTTTTTGTATTTGCTCGGTTTTGTTTTAGTTCGGTTAACCACGGTTTTAAATAAACCGTGCGGTTTAGTTAAAAAAACCCGGTCTCCGGTTTTCATTTTTTTGCCGCGGTAGCTATTTTGCTTAGGTAGCGGATAGAATTTTCTTAGTCAAGTCCCTGTAAATTTCAGTTTAGCCCCTAAACTTCAAATGGTTGTATCTTTTTAACTGTAACTCCAAATTCGACGAAACCAGCGGCAAAATGTTCGTCTCGAATAGCTTTATCCAGAAAACCAACTTTGGAAACTTTTGGCCAAATTCAAATTTGAACTTTATTCAGATTTGAATTCAAACTTCAATTGACCATATCTCCTAAACCGTAGCTCCGATTGATGTGATTCTTTTTGCACCGTGTCACCGTTGCCAAACCCTATCACTTGGACCTATCTCATGATATTTTTTTTTCACACATTAGGATCTGTCCATAGTAGTTTTACTTGTATGCCTAGTAGGCACTATGGTCCACGTCACAATTTTTGGCACGCATGCCCTATGTTGTTTTGCACTTAGTTTTTACTTTCGATAGTTAAGTTTGTTGTGTGTTCCTTTGGATTTTTCGAGTCTTTTCATGTTGCATGTTATTTGGTTTTCTGAAATGATTGCTTATGTGAATGCAATGTTTGACTTTATAGATTTTCATCGAAGAGTGACAAATAGTTCTATTGAGTAAATTTCTGAGAGTGATATAATCTTCATCAATTGTTACCAGGCAAGTTCACATTTGACCATTCTTCCAATCACCTATGTTTTATATTATGCACTTAGTCCTTCTGTGGTAGGATTGCATGGTAGGATTTATTGTTGCCAGATGGCTATGCCGTTACCTAGTAGTTCATTTGAGGTAGGTCTGATCTATACAACCTTGTCACCACCGTGTAAGTTTATTTCCGCCTCGCAAATGTAGACGTGGAATTGGGAAGTGTTCATGGTGAGACATGAGTGAAAAAGTAGTAATTAGGACCAAGACTTGTAAATGAACTACCTGGGCGGAGGTTTGGTTTGAATGGTGGCGAAGTACAGTGGGAGCATGCATGGGAAATCCATGGTGGTGCACCACTAGTGGTCCGTCCGCCCAGGCTCAAAGAGATCAATCGTATTCTCATGTCTAGAAGCTTATGTGTGCAGCCACAAGCCAATATGGGCTCTGGCTTAGTTGAGTAGTTAGTGTGACCCCTTTCGGGATGGGCTAGCAGATGTAGAATGATGTAGGTGTACCGGCCTATCCGTGGGTTAAGGGGGAACATTTTCGAAAGACTATGTCTCGGTCATCCTGTTCTCAAACGCCAGGTAGTGCGAGAACTTCAAGGGAGGCGACCGAGTCTTGTGGGGAAAGTGCGCAAACCTCTGCAGAGTGTTAAAACCTAATCGATTAGCCGTGTCCCCGGTTACGGACAAATTGAGCATCTAGTAGTGGAAATGCTGGGAGATCTCATCACTCTTAATTTAAACAGTTGGGTTTAAATGAAACTTTGGGAATGGATTGAGTTGGGTTTACCAACTCATCCTATGCTATACAGTAGTGGTAGAATGATATCTTTTATTCTAGGGAAAAACTAGCTTTATGCAAAAACTAAACTTAGAGCTTTCCACCAGCCAAATTGCATGTACAAATAGGTTCATTATTCTTATGATGTGACTTGCCAGTACATTCAATGTACTGACCTACAGGGCTGCAACGTCTTATGTTGCAGGAATTTTCTACGACGAGTAAGAGTTACGTTGTAGGGTTACGGTCTACACTCAACTTGCCGTTGGCGTTGATGGGACTCCACACCCGTTCGATTGTTTCCGCTGAGACTTATGAGGTATATGTCAGTTTTACGTTATTTATACATGTGATTGCACTTTGATATATACATTGATGTACTGTGTGTGCCAGCATACCGATCCAGGGATGGCACAGATACACAGAGGCTTGGCCGTTTGAGGTCGGGTCGCTACAGAATGCTAGCACAACTGATGAAAATCAGACTGTTGAAGAAACTGAGAGTACTAGGCCTGCTAAAGAAAGTCCAGCTCCTGAAGAAATTGCCAGGGCAACCTCCAATGTTGCGCCTGAAGATCAACCCAGGCCAGCTGAAGCATCTGTAGCTACACCTGAAGAAACTGAACAAGCCAGGGCAACTGAATCAGTTGTGCCTGAAGAAAATTAACCCACTTCATCTACTCCTCCTGCAAAGTCATCTCAGATGAAGAATATCAACCTTCCTTCTGCATCAGAAGTGAAGAAGACTAAAGCTGTGAAGAAGGCAGCTGTGAAGAAAAGGAAAGCATCAGCAACTGCAGAGTCTTTAGCTCCCAAGAAAGTGAAGACTTTGACAAGTTCCTTCATTGATCCCATTAATGTTATTCCTATTTCAATTGTGCCATCAAAGGATATTGTTCCTTTCAGTGAAGAATATGTCATTCTAGATGACATTGATGAAGAGAATCCCTCTGCTGCTACTTTAGAGTAGTTGGATGAAGAAATTGAAGTGGATGATATCCCTTCAACTCCACTAGTATCATCGACCATGCCTCAATTCACAGCTGAAGAGGCAGGCATTGAAGAATTAGATGAAGAAGATGAGGATGTGGACATTGGGTCTACAACACCTGTTTTGAATGATGACTATTGGGAAAGACATCATCCCAATTCACCATTGACCACTCCACTACATCAGATTCCTCAGTCCAATGTGCAAACTGAAGAAATTCATACAGGATCTGAAGAACATCAAGCTTCACTTCTTTCTATTCCAGAAGAAGCTCCAGCTACTGCTGCTGCTGAAGAAATGGAGGCCAAGACTGCTGGTACTGAATCTGCCACTGAAATTCCTCAGTCTGTGGCTCCAGAGGTTGTGCGCCAAGAGGCTGTGAAGTCTTCAACTGTAAATCTTCAGCCCAAGCCACAAAATTCTCATACCAAGAAGTAGAAATTCAAGGCTGATGATTTCTTCGCTGAGCATCATTTCTTCACGGACTTCAATCCCTATGACTCAGGAAGACTTCGACACAAGCAGTTCTGGACTGCCAGTCATATGAACTTTTATTCTTCACTCCTATTTGATAAGGACAAGGTTTTTGAACACCGTCAAATTCCTCACGTGGATATGGAGTCTCTCTTGTGCTTCCGAACTGTCCTAAGTGTTCTTCAAGATGTTGGGCTTCTAAACTTCTGCGCTGACATCTACGACTGGAATGAAGAACTCATTCTTCAATTCTATGCTCACTGGTACAACAAGGTGCTATACAAACGGTTTTTAAACCCTTTCCACGATGGCGTTCGGAACTGTCACCTAGTGAGTGACTGGGATAGGGGGTCCTTCCCACACGACCTAGAAACCGTCGGGGATATGCCTTCCTGACACACACGCTCGGCAAAATGAGGTCGTGTGTGACCGGCGAGCAATCAAATACGGTTATACATATAGTAGTGCTCAAAAAATACAATTATATATACATACAAAATCGTTTCCGGTCGTTAGTACATCCTACATAGTCAGTCCCCGCTAAACGTTTCTGTTCGTATATACATCCCACACAGTCACTCCAAGGAAAATGTTTGCGCAAGGTGGCCTAACGCAAACAGTTTTCAAGAGAATGTCGTGTGTGATTGTTCATTGATCCAATACGGTTTATTCCTAGAAACTGTGTGCGTTGCCTGAGGTCATCGCCCATGGTGTTTTCTCAATAACCGTTTGCAATAGGAAAACCCAATTAGCAGGCTAATTGCCCTATTATTAATAATCCATTTATTAATATAATTGACATTCATATTAAGCACATAATATATTTCATTTCCATATTAAGGAAGCAAGATTTCATAATTGGAATACATCAGAGTACAACATGATATAGCTTCAGCACTCAGCTACTCCATTACAAAACTGCACCAGCACCAAGTTTCACATGCAACATCTAGAATCTTTCGAAATTAGCATCATAGACGGTACATAGATAGATGCATCTCATCTGGAAAACTGCTGAAGCGGAAGGCAAATATTGAGCCTTCATTCATGTTGAAGGTCTTTGCAACTTTAGGCCAGTGCCTGTGGATGATTGACCGTCCATCCTTAGTCCTCTTCAGGAACACTTCAATATTGAACCGTGGGTGTTGTATGAAAACCTTCCTCGCATCCTGACCATAGATGTGGTTTTAGAGGTAATCATCAGTGAACTACTTTGGAAAGGCCTGAAAACAAGCATGTGCATAAATATCTTCTCTATATTGGAAATGGGGCAAAGGAATAAAAAAGGCAAGGTATAATAGTTAGTACCATCTTGTAGTGAACTGATGTCTTGTTCATTGTGCAGACAAAGATTTTGTTGTTTTTTGTCGCTAATTTCTTTATCCTAACAATCTTTCTGAGTTTTTTCTTGACTTGATTGATATTCATGGACAACTCATTTCCCATATGCAAAAAGGGTCGAACAGTGGGTCAAAACCTCTTGCAGCAGGACCAACATGTGCAAGACCAAATTGTTAAAAACCTAAATATTTGAAGGGTTCCTGCAATTGCACAATAATGTGCTATTAGACAACGGACCATGCACGTGCTAACCTCAATTGTAAACCTCGGTGCTTCCCATTGTTTCCCTCCAACACATAAGTTAGTTAGTCATCAAGTTAAGTAAGGGTTCGCATGCTATCAGTAAAATATGTCGATGAAAAATAAGCACATTGCAGATTCATCAGATTAATTCAAGCCACATGGAAAACCCATTTATCCAAACCAAGCATGATTAAGAACTAGGAAATATAGCACCTGTATATGTTTTCATGTATTAAGTGCAGCCAAATTCGATTTATTCCTCAAATGCACAACAATACAAAATTCTACCCACGACAATTAGACATCCCATTGCAGAATTGAACCAAGCAGTTAACTAAACACCACAACAAATGAACCAAACATTAACTGAGCACTACATTGCACAATATAACATACTCCTAATAGAAGATCAGACAGTTAACCAAACCAAGCATGCTTAACAACTCATAAATATAGCAACTGTATTTGTTTCTCATGTATTTAGTACAACCAAATTCGATTTATTTCTCACATGGTATACAATAACAGAATGCACCCACAGCAATTGAACATCACATTGCAGAATTGAACCAAGAAGTTAACTAAACACCACAACAAATGAACCAAACGTTAACTAAGCACCACATTGCACAATATAACATACTCCTAATAGAAGATCAGATAGTTAACCAAAGCAAGCATGCTTAAAAACTTGGAAATATAGCAATTGTATTTGTTTCTCATGTATTTAGTACAACCAAATTCAATTTATTCCTCACATGGTATACAATAACAGAATGCACCCACAACAACTGAACATCGCGTTGAAGAATTGAACCAAATAGTAACTAAACACCACAATAAATGAACCAAACATTAACTGAGCACCACATTGCACAATGTATAACATACTAGAAGATCAGATAGTTAACCAAACCAAGCATGCTTGACAACTTGGAAATATAGCAATTGTATTTGTTTCTCATGTATTTTGTAAAGAAAAAATCAATTTGTTTCTCACATGGAAGACAATACAAAATTGCACCCTGAAGAATTGAACATCACATTGGCAGAATTGAACCAAACAGTTAACTAAACACGACAACTAATTAACCAACAGTTAATAAGTGAGCACCACATTGCATGACATATAGAACATATACACTAGAGCAACATATTGCGTGGTAAAAGTAGATAGCACAATTCACTAGAATTTGTTAAGGAAAGGCAGTAGCTAGCAAACTGAACATGGATCCTTATAGTGAGCTAATAAGACAAGCTACTCCTCATTGTCGGAGATATCGATGACGATTGGCTCCTTGCACATGGAAGAGAGCGAGGCCTCCGCATCATGGGTACCCTCGTCGTAGTGGTGAGTTGCTTGAGCCGCTTCGGGCACCAACCTGCTGGCTTTGGAGATGAGGTAAGCACATGCACGCTGAGAAAACACCTCGTAGTACTCGTTGAAGGTACCGAGGGTGGCCTCAAGAAAATGCCACGAACTGTCGTTTAAAGCAGCCAACCGCGTCACGGCGTCGGTGCACGAGGCGTCGACGGTGGCCTCAACGGCGAGGTGCTCCTTGAGTGGGTGCGGCCGTGATTTGCTTCTCCGCTACAAATGCTCCTTGAGATCCTGGCTATACTGCATGCACCATGGCTTAGGGTAGCACTTATTTGGTGGAGGGGTCGGTGATTTGGGTGGAATATGTCGCGCCGGTGGTCGGGGCATGTGGGATGCGGAAGGAGGAGGAGGATGGGGTCGGGTGTGGATTACCTGCCTGGATAGGCGAGGCCGAGCAGCATGAAGGAGGGTCGTCGGTGAGGAGGCGGCGCTGCAAGCAAGGAGTGAAGGTTTCAACTTGGAAAGGAAGGCGGGAACAGGGGAAATGTGGCTTTTGGTAAGGGGAGGGGAGGGGAGGTAGATATTTCCGTGGAAGCCAAAAAATTTGAATCGCTTGAGCAAAAAAACTGGCGCGCAAAGTGTCATCACATGGTGCTCCAGGATATTTTGTACTGCATCTCACATTGTCGGTGATAATAAACTGTGTGAGACCTACTTGATTTTTCATCTTGATTTGAATTACATAATGGGGTCACAACGGCAATGGACGGTGTTTAAATTGCTAGAACTTTTATCTATAGTGAACATGCAACTATATGTTTGTCGTAAAAAAATTGGAATTATTCAGGGTTCGTTTGGACATTTTATACATTAAATTGATTTTCTAGCCATTTCAGGTGCACAATTCAAAATTAAACTACATGCACATGCTCCGGTGCAACAACATGGGTTGTAAAATCATATGTGTGTCCATGGGTTTATGCTTATGTCCCATGCAAGAAATGGGGATGAATTTTGGGAATCATTTGGACATTTTTATACGTTAATTGAGTTTTCTAGGCATTTATGTGCATAATTCGAAATTGAACTACATGCACATGCTCCAGTTCATAAAAACAGGTTGCAAAATCAAATGTTTGTCTTTAGTTGCAAGCTTAGTCACATACAAGAAATGAGAATGAATGTCAAACACTTTACACTATCGCTCGGCCACTAACATTGCGATACATGGTTTTGAAATTCTAGTAAATCGAAAACTCGTCTGAAATTCATGAAACTTGACATGATATCATGGAACGACATCGACATGCTGTGGTAAAAATATTGTCACATTTGGGGCAGGTTACGGTATAAGCTTCTCGCAAACCAAAGCTTCTCTCACAACAAGCCTGATGGTTTCGGTAGGGAACGTGCCACCTTGCGGGACGAAACGATATCTGTTGCCTCTTCTTACGTTCAAATTTTTTTCTCGTGTCAACATACAACAACACGAGTGTTGTGTCAATTTTGGATTTTTTTCAAGGTTCGCTTGGACATTTTTATACATTAACAGAGTTTTCTATGCATTCATGTGCATAATTCAAATTTGAACTACATGCACATGCTCCAGTGCATATAAATTGGTTCAAAATTGGAATGTGTGTCCTTGGTTACATGCTTAAGTCCCATGCAAGAAATGAGAATGAATGTCAAACACCTTGCCACCGTCGCTCGGCCGCTAACATTGAGATACATGGTTTTTAAATTCTAGTAAATCGAAAACGCGTCTAAAATTTATGAAACTTGACATGCTAGCATGGAACGACATCAACATGCAGTGGTAAAAATATTGTCCCATTTGGGGCAGGTTGGGGTATATAAGCTTCTCACAAAGCAGAGCTTGTCACAACAAGCCTCATGGTTACGGTAGGGAACATTTACCCTTTCTAGACGGAACGATATCCGTTGCCTCTTCTTGATTTCAATTTTTTTCTAGTGTCAACATAGAACACGATGAGTGTTGTGTTAATTTTAGGAATTTTTCGGGGCTCGTTTGGAAATTTTTATACATTAACTTAGTTTTCTATGCATTTATGTGCATAATTCAAATTTGAACTATAGGCACATGCTCTAATGCATTTAAATTGGTTGAAAATTCAAATATGTGTCCTTGGTTGCATACTTAGGTCCCATGCAAGAAATGGGAATGAATTTCAAACACCTTGCCATCGTCACTCGGACGCAAACATTGAGATACCTGCTTTTCAAATTCCAGTAAATCCAAAACTCATCTGAAATTCATGAAACTTGGCATGCTATCATGGAGCGGCACCAACATGACGTGGTAAAGTTTTTGTCCCATTTGGGGCAGGTTTGGTTATAAGCTTCTCACAACAAGCCTGATGGTTTCGGTAGGGAACGTTTCACCTTTGGGGACGAAACAATATCCGCTACCTCTTCTTGATTTCAATTTTTTCTCTACTGTCAACATAGAACAACAGGAGTGTTGTGTTAACTTTTGGAATTTTTCGGGGTTCGTTTGGACATTTTTATACATTAACTGGGTTTTCCAGGCATTTTATGTGCATATAATTCAAATTTGAACTACATGCACATGCTCCAGTGCATATAAATTGGTTAAAAAATCAAATCTGTGTCCTTGGGTGCATTCTTAGGTCCGATGCAAGAAATGGGAATGAATTTCAAACACCCTGCTACCATCACTCGGCCGCAAACATTGAGATACTGGTTTTTAATTTCTAGTAAATCCAAAACTCATCTGAAATTCATGAAACTTGGCATGCTATCATGGAGCGGCATCAACATGCCATGGTAAATTTTTTGTCCCATTTGGGGCTGGTTTGGGCATAAGCTTCTCACAAACCAGAGCTTCTCACAACAAGCCTGATGTTTTCGGTAGGGAACGTTTGACCTTTGGGGACAAAACGATATCCATTGCCTCTTCTTCATTTGAATTATTTCTCTAGTATCAACATAGAACAACAGGAGTGTTGCGTTAAATTTTGGAATTTTTCGGGGTTCTTTGGACATTTTATACATTAATTGAATTTTGAATTCTTTTATGTGCATAATTCAAATTTGAACTACATGCACATGCTCCAGTGCATATAAATTGGTTGAAAAATCAAATCTGTCTCCTTGGGTGCATGCTTAGGTGTCATGCAAGAAATGTGAATGAATTTCAAACACCAGGGCACTATTGATTGCCGGAAAAATGTTGGGATACTTTGTTTTTAAATTCTAGTAAATCCAAAACTCGTCTGAAATTCATGAAACTTGGCATGCTATCATGGAATGGCACCCGACATGCTATTGTATTTTTCGTGTCCGTTTTGAGAGAAGGCGCACTCGAATAACAGCCAACAAAGGCATTTTGGAAAAATAGCTACCACTTTAATGTCTCAAACATTTGTATAATTCAAACCGTGTGCGTTGTGTTAATCATTCACGTGACGCCACGTGTCTTGGTTTTAATGGCTATCGGAGGTATCGTGCGGACAACTGCTTGACTAAACAGGAGGCGTGCGAGCGCAGTCCGCTGCGCAGGCTGACCGAGAGGCGTGCAAGCTATCCTCCAATGCGCAGGCTCACCAGGAAGTGTGCGAGCTGTAGGCTACTAGGCTCACTGGGAAGCGAGCCCTTTGACTTCCATGGCCGCCCGCCTTCCTCTCCATTAATGGCGCCGGAGCCACTGTTTAATACGGGTGGTCTTACTGTTCGCCTCCCATTCCCCTCCCTCGCGCAGACCTCCACCAACGCCATGGCGCAGAACGATCATCTGCCACTAGTCTTCAAGTTTGGTGAAGTCGACTCCGAGCTGGAGGAGATAGAAAATAAGGAGGAATGGGGCCTCATGGACATGGCCTTGAACGAGCTGGCTGCGACGGTTGCTGCCCCCGCTCCCGTCCCAGCTCCCATCCTTGCGCTCGCGCCAGCGACCATCCCCGTAGCATTGACGGGTTAGTCTCCGAGCACTATCGTAGAGCTGGAAGCCGCAGGCGTCAGCGAGGTCTCTAGGACTCGCGCGAGCTTGTGTAGATGCCAGCGCCAGCGCCCGTGCGCGCCCCTCCACCCACTGCGGTGCCGGTCCCCGTGCATTTGGCTGCACCCGCCGCGCCCATACGCGTGCCCCCCTCAGTGACATGGGACGCTACCATCGACCGCTACCTCTCAGCAGCACCAGTTGCCGTCCTCCCGCGCCCCGCCCATCGATCGCGCGATGACATGATGTTTGATTTACAAGTGAAGAACATTCTGTGCTACCTTGAAGACTTCAACAACGGCGTCCCAGAGGACGACAACGATAACGACGGCGTGGCACGCCACCTCCGCCGCCGCCGGAAATAGTTTTTTTGGGGTTTAAGATTGTGTCTCGAATTCTCGATCATATGAATATAAATTGGCAGTGTGACTGAATGAAAGATATGGTTTGAACGAACTTGCATTTTTCTCTCTTAATGTACAGACTTATCAAACGATTTTCTTTTGAAAATAACGTCAATGTACAGACTCATCGCAAACGTTTTAGTTAGAACATCCGCATGCAAACCGACAGCTTCCCCAGGAAGCAAAGGGAAAAATGTGCCGAGCAGGATTTGTGCAGCGCTTGATCGCAAACTTTTTATATAGAACACCCGTATGCAAAGTGCTATGGTCTCCCCCCTTAAGTCAAGGGAAAATTCGCAACACGGGATTTGTGCATCCCTTCAACGCAAACGATTGTTTTGGATGACCCGTGTGCAACCAGGTACAAATAATTGGGTAAGATTTGCATTTGTCATATTGGGTATGTTGCCATTTGTCAAACTGGAAAGATTGACATTTGTTGATCTAGTAACATTTCCATTTGTCAACCTTGTAACACTGCGATTTGTCAAAATATGCAGCTAAAAATCACTAGCACGATCTAATTTTTGCAACTAAAATCACTAGCGTTGTTCATATGGACACCAATCCAAAGTGGCATTGTACTTTTTTGTCAAATTTGAGACCAGTTTTGATGTAATCTTTATCTAATTACAGACGGGAGATTATTAATAATTGGGAACAATATCCCAAACAGATTATTTATTCGAACCGTGAGCCTTAGACCAATAATGGATACGCGCCATGCTTCGGTTAAGCAATAAAACATCATCATTAATCATCCAAACAGAAAAGCAATATACGTTCCACCACGCGACCCATGTGCCGTGCGAGCATGCATGAGTTGACGGGACGCATATGCAAATATACCATTCGTTACATACAACAAGTCATCAACACACAACGACAACGAGGATACATGTTGGATTATAGATTATTTCCAACAAAACATTCTAGTAAATACTAAAGTTTTCTCACACAACAAATAACAAAACGATGAAATGAACTTCAGCTCAACCAATCCTCGGTGTTGGAAATGCTTGCTTTGAACCATAACTGCTTCTCTGGGAAGGGCCAGCTATTGTCAATCTCGGGACCAACGCAGGACTGATCATCCAGGCTGAAGCGGCCTATATTAGGATGCATATTGTGATAGCCAGGGTAGGGAACCATACCAATGTCCGAGGTATAGATACAATTGCTTCTCATAAATGGTAGTAACGTTGTGTCAACAGCAGCTGGATCGCCTTTCACCATCATTGGATAGTTTTGTCCAAGGAAGAGCGAGTTTTCTCCAAGACTATCAATACTGAACCAGGGAGAAGGTGTTGGCGCTAGCACACTAGTATCCATCCCAAATACCCTGCAACGGATGTTGGAATATGTTCGGAGAGTGCAACCATGGGAGACAACGCCTGCTTCTTTAGTAACATCAGCAGTGCCCTGTATACATACAAGAAGAGGTGATCCATCGGAATAAGTTGCCAGGTGCCACTATGTATATAGGTCCTGCTCATCCTCATGCTCGTGATCATCACCATCGTTATCTCCTCCTTGGTTATAAAATTTTCAAGTCTAGGTGGTGGAATGTTCACAGGACCTTGGAAACACAAGAAGGTTAATTAGTAAAGGGAAACTAGTTAACCCGCATGCATGTGGATGAAACAATTATAATTACGGTGGAAGACAAACGTACCGAAACCATAAGGATTCCGTGCGAAAACAGTGCCACGAGTGGTGGCAGCAAACACAAGACCCTCGTATTGAATTGCATCACAGTCCTCATTCGTGTACAAAAATTGATTTTTGAGCAATATCCATCGAGGCATGGAAGTAAGGATGGCAACAAGCTTGTCGAAGATAGAAACAACTTCATAGTTCTTGTAATCCCAAGAGCGGTTGGGAACTCGAAAAATTGCTATCTTCCATAGACGATAGTCAGCATGATCGTATTTGAACGTACGTAGATCATCTGTGTGCTCAACCTCAAGACAGTCTGTGATTTTTGGAAGTGGAACCCGGTGACGAGTGTACACATTCACAAGTTCCCACTCACAGTTATACCCAATATAAACGACCCAATCTCCATTTGCGCATGCCCAAGCCTTAACCTCAAGCAATGGCATCTTAACCTCACACGTATCATTATCAAGCGGCATCAACTCACAAAAAGGTGAGGCTTCCGTCATCCCCATGCCGATGACCAGCGTCATGGCGAAGAAGATAGGGGAGATCAAACCGCTCCTTGACCCTTGGGTTCTTTGCAATGATGTTATTTGTTGAGTTAAGAATGGACTTGAATGAACCTGCCATGCTAGCTGAGGTGGTGACATCGCACCGATCAATGAGTTCCTCCACCACGTCATCTTTCAGATCGGGGCAAGAATAACGGGGTCATTTCTGGCCTGTTCCCTCCATGGAGAAGATGATCGAACAATGGCAGAAGGAAGGGTGAAGGCAATGTAGGGAGGAAGAGCATGCGACAGCAGTTCCAAATCAAGAGGGAAAGGCAAAGAGGCGATGGACGATTGCCATGGTACACGAAGAGGCTAGTGGGTAGCGAACGGTTGCCACAGAGGTCACACTCTTAGACCTAGCACCCACACGGGATAGCCTCCGTCCCCCACATGAGCGAAGCCACTTCACACCCCACACGGTTGGTCCGCCATGCCGCTAAGAGCAACTACTACAATAGTGGGCTTATAGCCTGCTTACATGGCAATTTTGCCTATGTGGAGGAGAGAGACATGAAGGATTCCCGCAACAAGGACAAGCGTGCCTGGCACTCGACCTGGATGGAGAAACTTGACGAAGCTCATGTCGTGTATGCGGCCAAGGAGGTGTATACACGAGCTACGACATGTACAGGCGGATCGTTGACATGAGGAAGTGCCTCCTTCCCTAAAACGGCTAGGGATCCAACCAGAAGCAGAGCAATGGCAAGCGTCGTTGCAACAAGAAGTAGATGATTAGATCCTCATTTCTCCTAGTTTAGTATGCATGTAATTGCTTACTTTGGTGTGTGGAAATGTTATGTGTGTAGCCACTTGTGTAATTGTATGCTTAATTTGGTTTTGCAATGCTGTCTTTTTAAGTATATATGTTGATGCTCTGTAGACAGAGCAAATGACATCGCACACGGACTAAACAATGGAACCCGTCGGTGATGATTTCATTAATCACTGACAATTGTATACCAGCAATCGTTTGCTCACAACACACACGGCTTGTTAACATGAATCGTCTGGGTTGTTATCGGTCTTCCCACACGTTTCCGATTACAGACCTATTTGCCGCGTATCACACACATCTTGTTATATTGAACCATTTCCGTTCTCTTATCTCAAAGCAAACAGTTCATCTGAGTGAACCGCATGCCGTATAATGCATACACCTTGATCTGGCTGGCCGTTCCTTTTGTGTTGCCTAATCACAAACAATTCATCTGAGTGAACCATATGTTGTATATCGCACACACCTTCATCTGGCTGCTTGTTTCTTTTGTTCCTCCTCATCGCAAACAGTTCATTGAACTGAAACTGTATGCCGTGCATCGCACACGCAACTAAAATCTGAACCGTTTTTTATGCATCCATCATCACAAACGTTTTGCACCTTTTTGACGTTTTTTACACCACCGTTTGTGATTATTGCATCGCACACAGTTTCATCGAAGGGTCTCTGATGGTAGTGTCGCGTTAGCAGCATCCTGCAGTAGTGGCTACACTGCATCTCACTAGTAATATGGAAGATGTGAATTCATGGGTGCTGGATTGGATGACTCAGAACACGCACTACAAAGCTCCGGCCTCTGAATTGCTTCACGCCATCGCAGTCAGTCCTCCCATTGAAGGCGCCTGGCTCATTTATGAGGAACCTGAACTTTCAAATCATCTGATGCAAGTGCTAATGAAGCCTTTGAAGGTTGGCCAAGCTCTAAGGACCACATTCCTTGTGAAGGAATTGCTCTATGTGCCAAGGACTGTATATCACATTCTAACCAGAACCCCGAGTCCAATCAAGGGCCACAACTCTGATGAAGAAGAGGTTGTTGGCATCATGAAGAATCTGTTGTTCAACATCATCCATGGTATTCCTATCAACTACCACGATTTCTTCATGAGTACTTTGGCCAATGCTGCTCTGTCACCTTTTGAGTTGAAGCCTTATGCTCCCTGGATCATGAAATTCATCAGATCAAGGTCTTCAATTCATTACCAGGCTTACTATCAAAATCATATCAGCTATTTTCCACCTATTGAAGTCCTCAAAAGGACCATTGAGGGAGTCCTAGACTAAGGGGTTCTCGGGTGTCTGGCCTGTTAGCCATGGGTCGGACTAATGGGCTGTGAAGATACGAAGACCGAAGACTGCACCCATGTTCGAACAGGACTCTCCTTGGCGTGGAAGGTAAGCTTGGCGATCAAATAAGTAGATTCCTTTCTTTGTAACCGACCGTATGTAAACCTAGATCCCCTCGGTGTCTATATAAACTAGAGGACTTAGTCCGGAGGGAGGACAATCATTACCATAGTCATATAGGCTAAGCTCTTAGGGTTTGGCCATCTCGATCTCGTGGTAGATCAACTCTTGTAACACTCATATTCATCAAGATCAATCAAGCATGACGTAGGGTATTACCTTCATAGAGAGGGCCCGAACCTGGGTAAACATCGTGTCCCCCGTCTCCTGTTACCATCGATCCTAGACGCACAGTTCGGGACCCCGTACCCAAGATCCACCGGTTTTGACACCGACATTGGTGCTTTCATTGAGAGTTCCACTGTGACGTCGAGGACAGGATCGATGGCTCGCCTTGTTCTCAAGGACAGTATCACTGCCGGAGGAGCACTGGCCCCAGGCCGAACCCTCCGGCTGGGCGGCTTTACCATGACCGCCCGTTCGGTTGTTAAGTCGACAATGACCTCCCAAGTCATCGAAAATCCCCTTCGTATCGACTCGGAACACTCCAAGAAGATGGATCCAGCGGAGCTTTCATCTTTAAACGAGCTTCTAGATCGCATCGCCGCCCTGGGGGTCGCCACAGACTACGATCGAATTGGGCTTAAACCCGATCAGAGAGAAATCAAATCTCCATCGATCACCCACCAGATAGCGATAGTCGAGGAGCGAGACGACAACTCTTCCTCCATACTAAAGATGGACTATGTCCGGATCTCTAGCTTCGAAGAGTCGGACACCCACCTGCGAGGAGATGCATCCTACCCTCCAAACATAGAATCGGACGACGGGCCTAAGAAATCAGTGGATATCCCGGAGCCCGATCTGTTAAGTTCAGAATTCCTTCAGACTCGGGATCCAAAATTGGGTCAGGGTTCAGATTTAAAACCACCCACCCACCCAAATATAAGCGCTCTCATGAGCATACAACAGCAGTCTCAGGAAACGGTCCACCACTTCCGAGCCATATTCCTTCTTGTCAAAGACAAGATTAAAGATTGCCGCGACGAGGAAGCGATCTCAGCGTTCCGCAACAATTGCACGGACGAAGGAATCCTCAACGCCATCAACTGCCATCGCATACTACAGTTTGCTGACTTGGCAACTATCGTACAGAAGTACAGTGCAATGGAAAGTGCCTGGAAAACTTAGGCAGCCCGTTGGGAACCACCGGTCCCTACTCAATCCCTCATTCAGGCAAAAAGGGCGCACCCTTGCAACACGCCCAGTCCAATAGTAAAGAAATATAAGTCCAGTACGAGGCACGGAACCGTTCTGGAAGGATGGCTCGATGGGCCATGCAAAATACATGCAACACCGGATAACATACCAACACATAGCCTTAGAGCATGTTGGATACTCCGGCAAGTGGCCAAGAGCCGCGATGATATCCTCACCAGGAATACCCCAGAACAACACCTCCTAGAAGACGACGACCCCAAAGTACTGACGGTCTTTCAGACATTCACCTCAAACAATAGGCGCAAAAGAGCACTACGTGGACTCGCCGAAGTCTGTCAGATAGCAGCAATAAATCCTTGGAACGACACGACTGTAACTTTTAATGACGGTGACAAACCAAAATACAGGACAGTCCGAGCACCAGCCACCTTGGTCCTCAGTCCAATCATGGATGGCTTCCGGCTCACCAAGGTTCTCATGGACGGCGACGGCTGGCTAAACCTCATCTACGAAGATACACTCCACAACATGGAAATAGACAGGAGCCGCATTGAGCAAAGCAGCACGACCTTCCGAGGAATAATTCCCAGTTGGGAGGCGCGGTGTGTGGGAAAAATAACACTCGACGTGGTATTCGGCATGCCGGAGAATTATCGGTCCGAAGAAATAACTTTGAAGTGACCCCTTTCAATAGAGGATATCACGCCCTCTTGGGGTGGGAGGCATTTACACGCTTCCAAGTTGTACCTCATTACGGGTATATGAAGCTTAAGATGCCCGGGCCCAAAGGCATAATCACTCTCGCCAGTGATCCGGACATAGCACTCCGCGTCGAAAATAAAACCACATCGCTGGCCCTTGAGGCATTATCTGAAGCCCTCGCGGTCGAAGAATTAACCGCACTATGCTCCATGGTGGACAGGGACGATGTGATCTTAGACAAACACCCCAAATCCACCTCCTTCAAGCCAGCGGAAGAAATAGTCAAATTCCAGGTCCATGCAACGGACCCCAAAAAGACAACATCTATGGGGGCACAACTAGCCCCAACGGTCGACGCCGCGCTAGGGATTTTCTTCACAAAAATTGGGATATATTCGCCTGGCACCCTTCTGACATGCCAGGAATCCCGCACAAACTGGCTGAACACAGCCTCAACATATTAAAGGGATACAAACCGGTTAAACAAACACTGCGGCGCTTTTCCGAACCCAAACGTCAAGCCATGGGAGAGGAGCTAGCCAAGCTAATCGAGGTCGGATTCATTAGAGAAATAAAACATCCGGACTGGCTGGTAAACCTGGTGATGGTACCAAAGAAGGATAAATCCTGGCGCCTGTGCGTCGATTTTAAAGACCTCAATAAGGCTTGCCCTAAGGACCCCTTCCCCCTCCCTCGCATTGATCAAATCATTGATGCTACCGCAGGACACGACTCACTGTGTTTCCTCGACGCATATTCCGGATACCATAAAATCAAAATGAAGGAGTCCGACCAAACTACAACAGCATTCATCACCCCATATGGACCATTCTACTTCAACACCATGCCCTTCGGGCTCAAGAACGCCGGCGCCACCTACCAACGCATGATCCAAACATGCATGGCGAAATAGATCAGAAATACAGTTGAAGCCTATGTGGACGACGTCGTAATCAAGACAAGGCACGTCGAAACACTAATAGATGACCTACGCCTCACATTTGACAACCTCCGCGCATATGACATTAAGCTCAATCCAGAAAAGTGTGTTTTTGGCGTCCCCGCAGGAAAGCTACTGGGCTTCATCGTCTCCAATAGAGGAATTGAAGCAAATCCAGCCAAAATCCGAGCTCTGTCACAGTTGGCTATGCCAATAGACCTTAAACAAGTCCAAAAACTCGTGGGTTGCGTGGCAGCTCTAAGCCGCTTTATCTCCAGATTGGGAGAAAAGGCGCTGCCACTCTATCGCCTTCTGTAGCGAACCGATCACTTCGAGTGGACAGACGCGGCAACAGCCGGACTGGAAGAAATAAAAACACTCCTAGCGAGCAACCCAATCCTGGACGCACCAAATGTCAGCAAACCCATGCTGCTATACATATCGGCAACACATCAAGTGGTGAGTGCCGTGCTTGTCGTTGAACGAGAACAGGACGGACACAAATTCCCGCTTCAGAAGCCAGTATACTACGTATCCACTATCCTTACACCATGCAAATCCCGGTACCCCCATTATCAAAAGATAGCATACGCGGTTTTCATGGCATCCCGAAAGCTACAACACTACTTCCAGGAGTGTTCGATCACGGTGGCTTCCGAAGTACCACTTAAAGACATAATAAACAACAGCGATGCCATGTGCCGGACTGCCAAATGGTCCATTGAGCTCCTTCCATTTGATATTACAAACAAACCACGTCGAGCTATTAAATCCCAAGTACTGGCTGACTTCAACGCCGAATGGACAGAGGCCGAACTCCCTAAAGACTACGGCACATATTCCAATTGGGTTATGTGTTTCGGTGGCTCCAAAATGCTGGCAGAGCTAGGAGCAGGCGTCGTTTTAACGTCCCCCACTGGAGACATCATTCAGCACGTACTCCAAATACTATACACAGACTCCAACAACACAGCTGAATACGAGGCCTTATTGCATGGTCTCCGGATGGCTGTCTCCATGGGCATACAACGCCTGGAAGTGCGCGGGGACTCAAACCTTGCAATATCTCAAATAAATGGGGACTTCGATGCCAAAGATCCGAAGATGGCAGCTTATCGTAATGTCGTCCTAAAAATGTCGGCTCGGTTCGAGGGGCTCGAGTTCCATCACGTGGCCCGAGAAAGTAATCAAGCGGCGGACGTTCTTGCTCGTATCGACGCCAAGCGCGACCCCGTCCCACCCAATATCTTTCTGGAAAGGCTTTTTTTAGCCATCCGTAGTGTGGCAGGGGGAGAGCAGTTACACTAGTCCAGATCCGAACACAACCCTAGATTCCGAACCCACCGATATCATCGGAGGCTCAGCCATGGAAATAACACCGTCGGCCCATCTCATTATGGCATTCATTGTCCCATGGACCAAACCCTTCCTGGCCTACCTTAATAGGAAGGAACTTCCTGAGGATCAGAATGAGGCCCGCCGTATTGTCCGGTGTTCAAAGGCCTACAAGGTTCACGACGGAGAGCTCTATAAGAAAAGCGCTACCGGAGTCCTTCAAAGATGTATCTCCGAGGAGGAGGGGCTGCAGCTCCTGGCTGAGATTCAGGCCGGTCTCGGCGGGCACCACGCCGCAGCTCGGGCCCTTGTTAGCAAGGCCTTCCGTACAGGGTTTTATTGGTCGACGACCCGAGCAGATGCACAGGACCTTGTCCAACATTGCGTCGGATGCCAACTCTTCGCCAACCAAAGCCATATGCCCCCCACCACCCTACAAACAATCCCCATCGCTTGGACTTTTGCGGTCTGGGGACTAGATATGGTTGGACCCCTTAAAGGAGGATGCCATAAGAAAAAATATCAGCTGGTTATGGTGGATAAATTCACTAAGTGGATAGAGGCCAAACCAGTTAAAACGGCCAAGTCCGGGCCGGTGATAGAATTCATATCCGATGTTGTACATCGTTATGCCGTTCCACACAGCATCATCACCGATAACGGCTCCAATTTCACAGGCGATGAGGTGAAAACCTGGTGTGCTAATCTGGGCATTAAACTCGATTACGCCTCTGTCTGTCATCCAAAAACAAACGGTCAATTCAAACGAGCCAATGGTCTTATTATGAGCGGCATCAAGCCCAGACTAGTGCGCTATTTGAAGGAATCAGACACACACTGGGTTGAGGAGCTTGACTCCGTACTCTGGGGGCTGCGGACCACGCCCAATCGCACTACCAGATACACACCTTTTTTCATGGTGTACGGCACAGAGGCTGTGCTACCATGCGACATTATACATGACTCACCTCGGGTGCGCATGTATGAAGACAGAGAGGCCGAGCTCGATCGACAGGACAACCTAGACGCCCTGGAGGAGGAGCGTGACGTGGCAAAAGCCCGCTCCACATTTTATCAACAACAGGCCCCCAGATATCAAAGCAGAGAAGTACGGGCCAAGACTTATAACATTGGCGAACTTGTTCTATGCTTGCTGTAGAATAAAAAGGACAAACTCAAGGCCAAATGGGAGGGTACCTTCATCATCGACGAAGTTCTCACCGGAGGTGCGTACCGCCTGTGTGATGCGTCAGATAATCGCCTCGAGCCGAACCCCTGGAACGCGGCCAGACTCCGAATATTCTGCTCCTAAGCATCGCACTCTTTGTTCGTCTCCTTCTCCCTGCTGTTTCCATAATACATTTTTTTCATCTTTCTCTCTCTTTTCGTTTTTCTCTTTAGCCTCAAAGCTTTCGTGCAGTTAGACCATGCACCCCTGACGCACACATATGCCTTCAAATATGTACGTCCATTATACCTGGGGTCTTCTTGTACAGAAGCTTGCTATTATTATTCGAGCATCAAGCTCATCACATATGCGTTTTTCCCATATGTACCTTTTCTTCACCATTATATGCATCGATATGACTTAAGTTTTGGCCAAGCTGGGTTGCCTAGTTCCTGTGCTTATGCCTTACGTTCCCGTTAGTTCGGCTAGGGCATAAAGGGAGCACCTCTGCGATTGTTACTGTCGGGTCATCCGGACGTGTACCTCAGACTAGGTGAAGCCGAAAGCTAGCATTCTTAACGGAATATTCGGTCGGTGGATTAAAGATGTTTTTTGCATTCGCTCCATTGCGAAGCCCTAGAAGATATATATATATATACTGTGATTTTTTCAATCACAGTTCGGACATGCACTGTAACGCATGCACACCCAGGGAAAGGAACCCTTAATAGAACTATTCTCTCTGGAAGATGTTTCTTACAACTTTAATGTAATATAACATAACTAGCCGAATACAACTTGTCTGTTCAAGCAACTATGACCCCTACGCCTGGTTTCCATGCATTCCCCGGTCTATTCGGCCGCACAGGTGTTCGGAAACACTCCGCACCTTCAGGTTCCGAGGTTGAAGCGAAAAGGTCTGCCATGACAATCGTTTTACAATTCAGCTAGAATTTACATATGTCAAGGAAAGTACATAGTCACTTAGACTCATAAATTTCCTCCTCTATACCATCCAACAGGCTACCTAACTTACAATCCTGTTGGGAATATTTTGCAGCTACTCCTACTTGGTCATATACCAAATTAACAGGCACTTCTTTCCCATCTGACCCTAAAGGTCTGACCCGGGCCATGTGATTCGGATCAAGGCTGGTATACCGTGTTTTCACCATGGCCCAGGCCTCTCGCGCACCCTCCCGGCAGGACGATATCTTCCATAATCAGATACGTCGCGGCGCTCCCTTGAATAGCTCTACAAGCTCCTCCATAGTTCCTAGAGGGGAGGCGGATGGCCATAAGGCCTTAGCAACACTCCACATTGCCTGCCGAGCTTGCTTGTGCATTTGCGATAGCCCCTGCAGCAGATCATCCGACGATCCGGACACCTCCTCTTAGGGACGGCCTGTCAGCATACCTGGAAACATAAATTTGTTAGTACCTTTCATCTTCGAACTATTATAAGGTAAGTCCGGCCACATACTGAATATGCCGCCTCGGAGCCTTTTATTCTCCTTCATGGAGTCAGCCAGTTGGGCCCGCACATCTTTCAGTTCCTCACCCAGTTGGATGTTGGAATCCTGGATTTTGTTTTTCTCGTCTCTGACTCGGGTCAGAATGTGCTCGCCTGCGGCGTGCAGTCTTTTCGCTTCTTTCTCATCCTTTTGAGCGGCCTTCAGTTTCTCTTCCAGTTGGTCCGACGACCCTGTTATGAGACAAGCAGCAGTATCAACACAGCTGGCATATAATCATTGTTTCTCGATGGAGGGAAATATTACTAGAGGACGCCTTCTTGAGCTTTTCAAGTTCGGCGGTAGCAGCAGTTAGCTGTGTCCGACACTTTTCCAGCTCTTTGGCTAGCAGGTTGTTCTTCTCCATAAGAACCTAGTTATACAATAATCCTTAAATCATTGTACCAACTGCTTCAAGTCTCGGGGGCTACTGGCATATGGTTATCATATTCGGACAAAGTAAACTTACCCGCACATCTTTTAAATGCTGCTTTGTGGCTCTGTTAAGCCCATCTCGAGTAGCTCGGATATATGCATCAGCCGAGCTGAAGGCGTTAAATGCCTCTTCTGAAAAACCGAGGTCTTGTAAAATGGCCCTGCGGCATCGATGATTCATGGCGCTCTCCACTTTCGAGTTGGTGACAGATACATCATCCGAATCCTTGGCTGGAGGACAGTCTGGCGTCACCCCCGCATCAGCCCCCGTCTTTACGGCAGGTGATACGTCTCCAACGTATCTATAATTTTTGATTGCTCCATGCTATATTATCTACTGTTTTGGACATTATTGGGCTTTATTATCCACTTTTATATTATTTTTGGGACTAACCTATTAATAGGAGGCCCAACCCAGAATTGTTCTTTTTGCTTGTTTTAGGGTTTCGAAGAAAAGGAATATCAAACGGAGTCCAAACGGAATGAAACCTTCGGGAACGTGATTTTCTCACCGAATACAACTCAGGAGACTTGGACCCTACGTCAAGGCACGTAACCGGAGGCCACGAGGTAGGGGGCGCGCCCTACCCTACCAGGCGAGCCCCCACCCTCGTGGGCCCCCTGTTGCTCCACCGACATACTTCTTCCTCCTATATATACCCACGTACCCCCAAATGATCAGATAAGGAGCCAAAACCCTAATTCCACCACCATAACTTCCTGTATCAACGAGATCCCATCTTGGGGCCTGTTCCGGAGCTCCGCCGGAGGGGGCATCGATCACGGAGGGCTTGTACATTAACACCATAGCCTCTTCGATGAAGTGTGAGTAGTTTACTTCAGACCTACGAGTCCATAGTTAGTAGCTAGATGGCTTCTTCTCTCTTTTTGGATCTCAATACAATGTTCTCCCCCTCTCTTGTGGAGATCTATTCGATGTAATCTTCTTTTTGCGGTGTGTTTGTTGAGACTGATGAATTGTGGGTTTATGATCAAGTCTATCTATGAATAATATTTGAATCTTCTCTGAATTCTTTTATGTATGATTGGTTATCTTTGCAAGTCTCTTCGAATTATCAGTTTGGTTTGGCCTACTAGATTGATCTTTCTTGCAATGGGAGAAGTGCTTAGCTTTGGGTTCAATCTTGTGGTGTCCTTTCCCGGTGACAGTAAGGGCAGCAAGGCACATATTGTATTGTTGCCATCGAGGATAACAAGATGGGGTTTTCTTCATATTGCATGAGTCTATCCCTCTACATCATGTCATCTTGCTTAAGGTGTTACTCTGTTTTTAACTTAATACTCTAGATGCATGCTGGATAGCGGTCGATGAGTGGAGTAATAGTAGTAGATGCAGGCAGGAGTCAGTCTACTTGTCTCGGATGTGATGCCTATATACATGATCATACCTAGATATTCTCATAACTATGCTCAGTTCTGTCAATTGCTCAACAGTAATTTGTTCACCCACCGTAGAATACTTATGCTCTCAAGAGAAGCCACTAGTGAAACCTATGGCCCCTGGGTCTATCTTTATCATATCAATCTCCTACTACTTAGTTATTTACTTTGCCTTTACTTTACTTTTCATCTTTATCATAAAAATACCAAAAATATTATCTTATCATATCTATCAGATCTCACTCTCGTAAGTGGCCCTATAGGGATTGACAACTCCTATTTCCGTTGGTTGCGAGGATTTATTTGTTTTGTGCAGGTACGAGGGACTCGCACATAGCCTCCTACTGGATTGATACCTTGGTTATCAAAAACTGAGGGAAATACTTACGCTACTTTGCTGCATCATCCCTTCCTCTTCGGGGAAAACCAACGCAGTGCTAAAAGAGGTAGCAAGAAGGATTTCTGGCGCCGTTGCCGAGGAGGTCGACGCAAAACTCAACATACCAAGTACCCATCACATACCCTTATCTCCCGCATTATATTATTTGCCATTTTCGTCTCATTTTCCTCTCCCCCCAATTCACCCTTGTCGTTTTATTCGCCCTCTCTCTCTCTCTATCCTCCCTCTCTTTCTCTATTTACCCCTTTTTGTCCGCTTGCTTTTTGTTTGCTTGTGTGTTAGTTTGCTTGTTTGTCGCGATGGCTCAAGATAATACTAAATTGTGTGACTTCACCAATAGCTACAACAATGATTTTATTAGCACTCCGATTGCTCCTCTTACCGATGCTGAATCATGTGAAATTAATACTGCTTTGTTGAATCTTGTCATGAAAGATCCGTTCTCCGGCCTTCGTAATGAAGATGCCGCTACCCATCTTAATAGCTTCGTTAATTTGTGTGGCATGCAAAATAAGAAAGATGTGGATAATGATATTGTTAAATTGAAGCTATTTCCTTTTTCGCTTAGAGATCGTGCTAAAGCTTGGTTTTCGTCTTTGCCTAAAAATAGTATTGATTCATGGAACAAGTGCAAAGATGCTTTTATCTCGAAGTATTTTCCTCCTGCTAAGATCATCTCTCTTAGAAACGATATTATGAACTTTAAGCAACTTGATCATGAACATGCTGCACAAGCTTGGGAGAGAATGAAATTAATGATACGTAATTGCCCTACTCATGGTTTAAACTTGTGGATGATTATACAAAATTATGCCGGATTGAATTTTGCTTCTAGAAATCTTTTGGATTCGGCCACAGGAGGCACTTTTATGGAAATCACTTTAGGAGAAGCTACTAAACTCCTAGATAATATTATGGTTAATTATTCTCAATGGTATACTGAAATATCTACTAATAAAAAGGTGCATGTGATAGAAGAAATTAATGTTTTGAGTGGAAAGATGGATGAACTTATGAAATTATTTGCTAATAAGAGTGTTTCTTCTGATCCTAATGATATGCCCTTGTCTACTTTGATTGAGAATAATAATGAATCTATGGATGTGAATTTTGTTCGTAGGAACAATTTTGGTAACAACGCGTATAGAGGAAATTTCAACCCTAGGCCTTATCCTAGTAATTCCTCTAATAATTATGGTAATTCCTACAACAATTCTTATGGAAATTATAATAAGATGCCCTCTGATTTTGAGTCTTATATTAAAGAATTTATTACTTCACAAAAGAATTTTAATGCTATGATTGAAGAAAAATTGCTTAAGATTGATGATTTGGCTAGGAACGTTGATAGAATTGCTCTGAATGTTGATTCTTTGAAACTTAGATCTATTCCACCTAATCATGATATCAATGAGTCTCTCAAAGCCATGAGAATTTCCATTGATGAGTGCAAAGAAAGAACCGCTAGGATGCGTGCTAAGAAAGATGCCTTTATAAAAGTGTGTTCTTCTAGTTCCTATGAAAATAATGATGAAGATCTAAAAGTTATTGATGTGTCCCTTATTAAATCTTTGTTTTGCAATATGAATCTTGATAATGATGGGACTGAATATGATCCACCTTTACCTAGAAGGCGTTCCAAGAATTCTGAATCTTTTGACCTTGATGCTAAATTTGATAAAAGTGGGATTGAAGAAATTAAAACCCTAGATGTTGCTAAACCCACTATTATGGATTTCAAGAAATTTAACTATGAAAATTTCTCTTTGATTGATTGTATTTCCTTGTTGCAATCCGTGCTAAATTCTCCTCATGCTTATAGTCAAAATAAAGCGTTTACTAAACATATCGTTGATGCCTTGATGCAATCTTATGAAGAAAAACTTGAATTGGAAGTTTCTATCCCTAGAAAACTTTATGATGAGTGGGAACCAACTATTAAAATTAAAATTAAAGATCATGAATGCTATGCTTTATGTGATTTGGGTGCTAGTGTTTCCACGATTCCAAAGACTTTGTGTGATTTGTTAGGTTTCCGTGATTTTGATGATTGCTCTCTAAACTTGCACCTTGTGGATTCCACTATTAAGAAACCTACGGGAAGAATAATGATGTTCTTATTGTTGCAAATAGGAATTATGTGCCCGTAGATTTTATCGTTCTTGACATTGATTGCAATCCTTCATGTCCTATTATTCTTGGTAGACCTTTCCTTAGAACGATTGGCGCAATTATTGATATGAAGGAAGGAAATATTAGATTCCAATTTCCGTTAAGGAAAGGCATGGAACACTTTCCTAGAAACAAAATTAAATTACCTTATGAATCTATTATGAGAGCCACTTATGGATTGCCTACCAAAGATGGCAATACCTAGATCTATTCGTGCTTTTTATGCCTAGCTAGGGGCGTTAAACGATAGCGCTTGTTGGGAGGAAACCCAATTTTATTTTTATTCCTTCCTTTTTGATCCTGCTTAGTAATAAATAAATTATTTAGCCTCTGTTTTCGTTTTTTTTTTGTGTTTAATTAGTGTTTGTGCCAAGTAGAACCGTTGGGAAGACTTGGGGAAAGTCTTGTTGAACTTGCTGTAAAAAACAGAAACTTTAGCGCTCACGAGAACTGCTGTCATTTTTATTTGGAAAGTGCTATTTAGTTAATTCTTTTCGCAGATGATTAAAAGATAAATTCCTCACGTACAGAAATTTATTTTAGAATTTTTGGGGTTCCAGATCTTGCGCTAGCTACAGATTACTACATACTGTTCTGTTTTTGACAGATTCTGTTTTGCGTGTGTTGTTTGCTTATTTTGATGAATCTATGGCTAGTAAATTAGTTTATAAACTATAGAGAAGTTGGAATAAAGTAGGTATAACACCCATATAAATAAATAATGAGTTCATTACAGTACCTTGAAGTGGTCTTTTGTTTTTTTTGCTAACGGAGCTCATGAGTTTTCTACTTCAAGTTTTGTGTTGTGAAGTTTTCAAGTTTTGGGTAAAGATTTGATGGATTATGGAACATTGAGTGGCAAGAGCCTAAGCTTGGGGATGACCATGGCACCCCCAAGATAATCTAAGTACACCTAAAAGCCAAAGCTTGGGGATGCCCCGGAAGGCATCCCCTCTTTCTGTAGCGACCAGACCTCAAACAGTCTGATCTCTGTGCTCCGGTGTCATCCCTGGATCAGTAATGCTGACACCACACAGTACTCGGAGGATTTATAGCAGAGTAGCAATCACACACTAATTACATCGAGTGTCTCAAAAGAGAACTTACTACAATAAATACGGCTTAAGGCCATCTAATAACGATAACAGCGGAAGGCTTGGAAGATAAGTGAGTCCATCAACTCCAACGGCACCACTGAGTATAGAACCACGACCTAAAAGTCCTCAATCATCGTCTGAAAAGTCTGCAACATTAACGTTGCAGCCCGAAAACGGGTCAGCACATGGAATATGCTGGCAAGGTAACACATAGAGAGTAATGGAATGCAACAACTATACTATATGCATATTTGGCTGGTGAAAAGATCTATGGTTATTGTTTTTGCGTAAAGCCAATTTTTCCCTACTTCAAAGGAATAAAATTAATTACTATCATGGTGGTTGTGAAACATTGAGAATGGTTGACAGCATCCTCAATCCCAATTAAGTAGCATCATTAAAACCCTTCAAAATTAACTTAGAGTAACATGTTGAGATTCACATGAAAATCCAGGTACTAGATACTCAAGATGTCCATAACCGGGGACACGGCTAACCATGATTAGTTTGTCACACTCTGCAGAGGTTTGCGCACTTTTCCCCACAAGACTCGATCGCCTCCGTTTGGTTTCTCGCACTACAAGGTGTTTGAGAAATGGATGACCGAGACACAGTCTTTCAGAAGCGCTAGCACCTTACGACGGGTAGACCGGTACACCTACTTTCCCCTACATCTGCTAGTCTACCACTGTAAGAGTTCGCACAACTTAGTCAACTATGCCAGAGCCCATATTGGCTTGTGGCTGCACACGGAAGTTTCTAGTATGAATAATCTCATGATCCCTTTGAGCCTGGGTGGCGGTCCAAGAAAACAGGCAAGTCCTGGTAACCCCAGGTGCCTCAATCCACCCAGATGTGTGTTAGGTTGCCACCTTAGATAAACCCTTAATTATCAATCTCACATCTGTCATGGATATCACTCACCCAATCCACGTCTACTAGCATAGCATGGCATAATAAGCAAACGTAGAAGTAACTTCCAAAGGTTTGATAATAAACAGGTAATAGGTACTACCTCATCTACTTCCCATCCCACGATTTAATTAGATCCTAACCATGCAGTGTGTGAGGATTGATCTAATGCAATAAAACTGGGTTGTAGAAAAGGTATGATCAAAGTGTTACTTGCCTTGCTGATGATCCGCGAAACCTAGAGATTCGAAGTAACAAGCGGCGCACTCCGCGTATTCTATCACAGACAAACAACAAGCATACAATAAGTACTCATCTAATGCACAGGTAAAACTCAAATAGAAGATCTAACCAGAAAGTTCAACTAAAGAACCCTGGTTGGCAAAAGAATCAAATCGAACGAAGCAAAAGAAATAAAACGGTGAAAGAAAACAACTTCGTTCTAGTAATCTGGATCTAGGGAAAATTTTACAGTAGCAAAAACTTGTTTAAGTTGATTATTCGGAAAGAGGGTTTCGAGACGAAACTCCAGGCGCTTGAATCGCCTGATTCCGATAAACGAGCGAAAAGTTATACTAAAACGAAAATCGGATCAGAAATCGCGATCAGAAAATTACCGCGGAAAATCCGACGAAAAAGACAAACGATGAACAGAATTTTTTTTTTAAAAAAACTGCACGGAAAACGAGGCGGCAGCGAACCTCGAAAGTCGCGCGGCTCCGGCGGCGGCGGCGGCGGGCGGCGACGACGGCGGGGCAGTGGCTAGGGTTAGGGTTTGGCTGGCGGCGGGCCTCTCTCTCTCGGGCCGGCTTGGGCGGCTTATAAAGGCCCCAGGCCAGGGAGTCCTGGCCGGGTACGGCCCGGAGTCGGTTCCGTTTTTTTTATATACCGCTCGGAAGAAAAATAAAAAGAAATACTAAACGGACTCCAAAAATCGCGAAATAAATTTTGCCGGGTTCCTAAAATCAAGCCCGATAAAGTGAACATTTATCTGGGCCCAAACTACAACTTTGAAAAACGCGCATTTTTTCCTAAATTCAAATAAAAATACCGAAAAACTCCGAAATAAAACTTATTTGATTTTTTATTAAATCCTCAATATTTCTATATTTTGGGAAAGTCATTTTATTCCCTCTCTCATATTTTTGTAATAGAATTAATTGATGATAAAATAAATAAAATCTTATGATCCTGTTTACATAATTTGAGAAAACTCAAATATGTAAATAACGAAATCCCCAACTCTCTCAGTGGGTCCTTGAGTTGCTTAGGATTTTCTAGGATAAAAACCAAAAGAAAAATAAAATATGATATGCATGATGACCTAATGTATAACATTCCAAATTGAAAATTTGGGATGTTACACTTTTGTCTACTTCTATCGGTAACTTTACTTGGAGCTATATTTTTATTTACCACATGATTTGTGTTTTACTTGGAGCGTCTTGTATGATTTGTGTCTTTGCTTGTTATTTTACCATAATAATCCTTGTTGTACACACCTTTTGAGATAGCCATACATGATTTGGAATTTGTTAGAATACTCTATGTGCTTCGCTTATATATTTTGAGTTATATAATTTTCCTCTAGTGCTTCACTTATATCTTTTAGAGCACAGTGGTGGATTTGTTTTATAGAAACTATTGATCTCTCATGCTTCACTTAGATTATTTTGAGAGTCTTAATAGCATGGTAATTTGCTTAAAATCCTAATATGCTTGGCATGCAAGATTAATAATAAAACTTTCTTATGAGTGTGTTGAATACTATGATAAGTTTGATACTTGATAATTGTTTTGAGACATGAAGATGGTGATATCAAAGTCATGCTAGTTGAGTAGTTGTGAATTTGAGAAATACTTGTGTTGAAGCTTGTGATTCCCGTAGCATGCACGTATGGTGAATCGTTATGTGATGAAGTCGGAGCATGATTTATTTATTGATTGTCTTCCTTATGAGTGGCGGTCGGGGATGAGCGATGGTCTTTTCCTACCAATCTATCCCCCTAGGAGCATGCGCGTAATACTTTGCTTCGATAACTTGTAGATTTTTGCAATAAGTATATGAGTTCTTTATGACTAATGTTGAGTCCATGGATTATACGCACTCTCACCCTTCCACCTTTGCTAGCCTCTCTAATACCGCGCACCTTTTGCCGGTATCATACACCCACCATATACCTTCCTCAAAACAGCCACCATACCTACCTATTATGGCATTTCCATAGCCATTCCGAGATATATTGCCATGCAACTTTCCACCGTTTCGTTTATGACACACTCCATCATTGTCATATTTCTTAGCATGATCATGTAGTTGACATAGTATTTGTGGCAAAGCCACCGTTCATAATTCTTTCATACTTGTCACTCATGCATCATTCCATATCCCGGTACACCGCTGGAGGCATTCATATAGAGTCATATCTTGTTCTAAGTATCGAGTTGTAATTATTGAGTTGTAAGAAAAATAAAAGTGTGATGATCATCATTATTAGAGCATTGTCCCAAGTGAGGAAAGGACGATGGAGACTATGATTCCCCCACAAGTCGGGATGAGACTCCGGACGAAAAATAAAAATAAAAAAAGAGAGAAAGAAAAGAGGCCATAAAAAAGAGAGAGAAAGGCCCAAATAAAAAATGAGAGAAAAAGAGAGAAGGGGCAATGTTACTATCCTTTTACCACACTTGTGGTTCAAAGTAGCACCATGATCTTCATAGTAGAGAGTCTCTCATGTTATCACTTTCATATAATAGTGGGAATTTTTCATTATAGAACTTGGCTTATATATTCCAATGATGGGCTTCCTCAAATTGCCCTAGGTCTTCATGAGCAAGCAAGTTGGATGCACACCCACTTAGATTCTTTTTGAGCTTTCATATACTTATAACTCTAGTGCATCCGTTGCATGGCAATCCCTACTCACTCACATTGATATCTATTGATGGGCATCTCCATAGCCCGTTGATAGGCCTAGTTGATGTGAGACTATCTTCCCCTTTTTGTCTTCTCCACAACCACCACTCTATTCCACCTATAGTGCTATATCCATGGCTCACGCTCATTTATTGTGTGAAGATTGAAAAAGTTTTGAGAATGTCAAAAGTATGAAACAATTGCTTGGCTTGTCATCGGGGTTGTGCATGATTTAAATATTTTGTGTGGTGAAGATAGAGCAAATGCAGACTATATGATTTTGTAGGGATAACTTTCTTTAGCCATGTTATTTTGAGAAGACATAATTGCTTTGTTAGTATGCTTGAAGTATTATTATTTTCTATGTCAATATGAACTTTTGTCTTGAATCTTTCAGATCTAAATATTCATACCACAATTAAGAAGAATTACATTAAAATTATGCCAAGTAGCACTCCGCATCAAAAATTCTGTTTTTATCATTTACCTACTTGAGGACGACCAGGAATTAAGCTTGGGGATGCTTGATACGTCTCCAACGTATCTATAATTTTTGATTGCTCCATGCTATATTATCTACTGTTTTGGACATTATTGGGCTTTATTATCCACTTTTATATTATTTTTGGGACTAACCTATTAACCGGAAGCCCAGCCGAGAATTGCTGTTTTTTGCCTGTTTTAGGGTTTCGAAGAAAAGGAATATCAAACGGAGTCCAAACGGAATGAAACCTTCGGGAACGTGATTTTCTCACCGAATACAACTCAGGAGACTTGGACCCTACGTCAAGGCATGTAATAGGAGGCTACGAGGTAGGGGCCGCGCCCTACCTTACCAGGCGCGCTCCCCACCCTCGTGGGCCCCCTGTTGCTCCACCGACGTACTTCTTCCTCCTATATATACCCACGTACCCCCAAACGATCAGATAAGGAGCCAAAACCCTAATTCCACTTCCGTAACTTTCTGTATCCACGAGATCCCATCTTGGGGCCTGTTTTGGAGCTCCGCCGGAGGGGGCATCGATCATGGAGGGCTTCTACATCAACACCATAGCCTCTCTGATGAAGTGTGAGTAGTTTAGTTCAGACCTATGGGTCCATAGTTAGTAGCTAGATCGCTTCTTATCTCTTTTTGGATCTCAATAAAATGTTCTGCCCTCTCTTGTGGAGATCTATTCGATGTAATCTTGTTTTTGCGGTGTGTCTTTTGAGACCGATGAATTGCGGGTTTATGATCAATTCTATCTATGAATAATATTTGAATCTTCTCTGAATTCTTTTATGTATGATTGGTTATCTTTGCAAGTCTCTTCGAATTATCAGTTTGGTTTGGCCTACTAGATCGATCTTTCTTGCAATGGGAGAAGTGCTTAGCTTTGGGTTCAATCTTGCGGTGTCCTTTCCTGGTTATAGTAAGGGCAGCAAGGCACGTATTGTATTGTTGCCATCGCGGATAACAAGATGGGGTTTTCTTCATACTGCATGAGTCTATCCCTCTACATCATGTCAGCTTGCTTAAGGCGTTACTCTGTTTTTAACTTAATACTCTAGATGCATGCTGGATAGCGGTCGATGAGTGGAGTAATAGTAGTAGATGCAGGCAGGAGTCGGTCTACTTGTCTCGGACGTGATGCCTATATACATGATCATACCTAGATATTCTCATAACTATGCTCAATTCTGTTAATTGCTCAACAATAAATTGTTCACCCACCATAGAATACTTATGCTCTCAAGAGAAGCCACAAGTGAAATCTATGGCCCTCGGGTCTATCTTTATCATATCAATCTCCTACTACTGAGTTATTTACTTTGAAATTTACTTTCCCTTTATTTTACTTTGCATCTTTATCATAAAAATACCCAAAATATTATCTTATCATATCTATCAGATCTCACTCTCGTAAGTGGCCCTATAGGAATTGACAACCCCTATTTGCGTTGGTTGCGAGGATTTATTTGTTTTGTGCAGGTACGAGGGACTCGCGCGTAGCCTACTACTGGATTGATACCTTGGTTCTCAAAAACTGAGGGAAATACTTAAGCTACTTTGCTGCATCATCCCTTCCTCTTCAGGGAAAACCAACGCAGTGCTAAAAGAGGTAGCAGCAGGATCTGGATCCTGGCTGCGGGAAGTATGACCGGCCGGACCTCCGGATATAGTCCGGCACACCTTTTTCCCGATACAAGGTAAACGGAAATGTCATAGTTGGATGTGACTACCAAAGTGCATATTTGCAAATCCATACCTCTTTGATGAAGGGTCGGCCGCATCTTCGTTTGTCTTCCTCTTCGAAGGCTTGCCCGGTGTGGGGGGCGCTCTCTTCGGAGATGCCCCCGAGGCAGCATGGCGTGCCGAACGCCACCCCTTTTGAGCACAGGACAGTGCGGTGGGTGAGGAGGAATGAGAAAACTCTCTTGGACAAGGTATCTCCGGATTACTTACATGCGAAGCAGGAAGGAGACCGGGGTAATTGGCGATGATGGGTACACCCGTATTATCATAGCTCATCTGATAGAATATTCCGTCCTCAAGCTCCACAAATATGTTCGGATCTTCCTCGTATCTGGGGTCAAGATCCCGGTTGCGATTCTCCGGCTGAGGGGCAGGGTCGTGGATCCCCTCAATAGCCTTTTGCCGTTCCTATTATAAGCGGATAAGATACTGCCTGTCAAGAATGATTTAGGGACAGGAGTAAAATAGTGGAGTCAGAGCTTACCCAACTAGGAGGATTATACATGGAAAATGCATGTCGATATTGAAGATGGGTGAACTCCTCCTTCTCCCCTTTATATAGTTCGGCCAATATTTTGGCCAAAGTGGCGGGGGTCTTGGGGCCCTTCTGACCGTAGCGTGAGGCGTCGTCTTCCCCGTTATAATGCCACATGGGCAGCCCTATGTATTGGAGTGGCTGGAACCCCATGTCATGGAGATCTCTATTACCTCGACTATTGACAATCCGGACTGGGCAAACATCTTAATCTTGCCCAGCACCACGCTGATCTCTGCACTATCCTCTTCCTCGAGGCTCCGAGGATGCCAGCTATGGCGTTTCTTCAATGGAGCACTTGAAAACTCGGGGAGGCCCATACGGACGGGGTTGGGAAGAGTGACGTCGTCGATGTAGAACCATTTGGAAGGCCACTCTTCGGAAGCTTTCTTCGGCGTGCCGGACAGGTATCCGGTCCCGGCGATGCGCCACACTTCGGCTCCTCCCACTTCACAAATTGGCCCACCTTGATTATGAGGGATGAGGTAGAACAATCTTCTCCATAAATTGAAATGGGCCTCGCAGCCCAGGAATAGCTCGCATAGAGCGACACAACCCGCAATATGAAGGATAGAGGCGGGAGTGAGACTGTGCAATTGGAGGCCATAATACTCCAATAGACCTCGGAGGAAGGGATGGATCAGAAATCCGACACCTCTTAATAAGAAGGGGATGAAGCATACTCGTGCTCCTCTGGACGGATTGGGGAAGTTCTCCACTTGAGACCCGCCCTTGAAGGACGTCTTCCTTGCTCGTACGGGGACCAAATCCGCGGGGGGGGGGGGGGGGGGGAGAAAGCCCTGTGTTTGCAGCTTCACCAGCTGACTGTGAGAAACTGAACATCTCTCCCAATCCCCCTTTTCGGAGTTGTGGGGACGAGAGGAAGAGCTGGGAGCGCTAGCCATGTTGGGGTGGTTCTACTCCACAAGCTTTGAGGGTTTCTTCCGCGAGATTTGGAGGGGGTTTGAGATCTATTCTCTTTAAATAGGCACCTTTCTGGTACGGTCACGGTGGTATGTGCAAAAATACCCTGACCTCTCGCATTCGCTCGACACGTGGAAGCTGAAGTTGTCAATGCACAGAAGCCGAGGGGTACATCATTAAATGGAAGGCCGAACACACTACTTGGAAGTCACAAGTGGAGGAACCCGCCTTGCAATGCCGAAGACAATCTATGCACCAAACACCTCGTCATTGAAGACTGGTTTGGGGGCTACTGAGGGAGTCCTGGACTAAGAGGTCCTCAGGCGTCTGGCCTGTTAGCCATGGGCTGGACTGATGGGTTGTGAAGATACGAAGACCGAAGACTACACCCATGTCCGGACGGGACTCTCCTTGGCATGGAAGGCAAGCTTGGCGGTTAAATAAGTAGATTCCTTTCTTTGTAACTGTCCGTATGTAACCCTAGATCCCCCCGGTGTCTATATAAACCGAAGGACTTAGTCCAGAGGGAGGACAATCATTACCATATTCATATAGGCTAGGCTCTTAGGGTTTGGCCATCTCGATCTCGTGGTAGATCAACTCTTATAATACTCATATTCATCAAGATCAATCAAGCAGCACATAGGGTATTACCTCCATAGAGAGGGCCCGAACCTTGGTAAAACATTATGTCCCCCATCTCCTGTTACCATCGATCCTAGAGGCACAGTTCGGGACCCCCTACCCGAGATCCGCCGGTTTTGACACTGACAACCATTTCCTCAGCTGATGAGAAAGCCAAAGCTGTTGTTATTAATGAAGGCACTCGTCCATTGGATGGTCGGTTTCACAAAGCTGCATCCTATTCCACCAATGATGACTTTGCAACATAAGATTCTGTCGCCAAAGCTTCAAAGCAAAATCCTCAAGCCACTACCTCACGAGTGATGACTGATCGCGAGCTTCTCCTCAGTCTTCATCGGAAGGTAGATCACAATCACAAGTGGGTCAAGCGTAAATTTGGCTCGATTCATTAGAATATGACTGAGGGAGTCCTGGACTAAGGGGTCCTCGGGCGTCCGGCCTGTTAGCCATGGGCCGGACTGATGGGCCGTGAAGATACGAAGACCGAAGAGTGCACCCGTGTCTGGATGGGACTCTCCTTGGCATGGAAGGCAAGCTTGGTGCCAAATATGTAGATTCCTTTCTTTGTAACTGACCTTGTGTAACCCTAGATCCTCCCGGTGTCTATATAAACCGGAGGACTTAGTCCGAAGGATAGATACATTATCATAACCATACAAGCTCGGCCTCTAGGGTTTAGCCATTACGATCTCGTGGTAGATCAACTCTTGTAATACTCATATTCATCAAGATCAATAAAGCAAGACGTAGGGTATTACCTCCATAGAGAGGGCCCGAACCTGGGTAAAACATTGTCTCCCCTGTCTCCTGTTACCATCGACCTTAGACGCATAGTTCGGGACCCCCTACCCGAGATCCGCCGGTTTTGACACCGACATTGGTGCTTTCATTGAGAGTTCCGTTGTGCTATCGCCAAAAGGTTTGATGGCCCCTTCAATCATCAATAATGACACTATCCAAGGAGAAACTTTCCTCCCCGGACAAATCTTTGTGTTCGGCGGCTTCGCACTACGAGCCAATTCGTTTGGCCATCTGGAGCAGATCGAAAGCTATGCCCCTGGTCATCAGGTCAGATTTGGGAACTTGAACTACGTTGCGGACATCCGTGGAGACTTGATCTTTGCCGGATTCAATACCGCGGCTACCACTCCTGGTCACCCCGAGAGACATGGCCTAAATCTGTCATCGGATTGCATCTAGGAGACAGCTCCCGTACCCGCTTTGGCCTTAGATCTGGAGCATACTGCGCCATCCAAGGACGGGAAGCTCAACCCCGCCACGGAGGCCATAGATTCCCCGGTGTTGGAGCCGCACATAGCCTTGATCTCACACAATACCTATGCCACCGGAACTCCGGACTCATCTCTGGCCGTATATTCCGAACCATGTGTAGCCCACGGACGCCGAACTTGATCGTTTATCGATCTTAGAATTCGGTGCTGCAGACATGTTCCAGCACTCGCCTTTGGGTGACATGCTAAACTCATTAAAAAACTTGTCCTTGACGGAGGATTCACAGCCGAACTCTATCCGGTCCGAACTAGGGGCTGACGGTGGAGAATTTTGCTTCCCACCCGCCACCCACTTCATAGCCACGGTCGAGGATTTGACCGACACACTTGATTACGACTCCGAGGACATCGATGGTATGGACGACGATGCTAGAGAAGAAGGGGCCCAGAACCCGCCATTCACCGGATGCTGGACGACCACTTCCTCGTATGATGTATACATGGTGGACGCACCAAAGGAGAACATCGACGATGACAAGGAAGATCCAGCTGAAGATAAACCTTTCGAAATACAATCCAAGCGCCGGCTTCAGCGGCGCCGCTCTAATTCATGCCGCAGTAAAGACAGTAACACCGACAGAGGAGAAGATAGCACTCCAGAAGGTGCCGAAGACAATGAAGACCCCATTGAAATAGCTAATGAACAAGATGAACGGGAAGATGAGCAGGTTAGCCCTGGTAAACAGGCCACACATGAAGACTCAGAGGACAGAAGTTATCTTCTGCTCTCCGAGGATGAGGTGAGCCTCGGCACCGATGATTTCATCGAGCCTGAGGAACCTCTTAAGCAGGAGCGCTTCAAGTGCCAGCTAATAGAGACTTCAAGGAGCCTGAAAAAGAAGCAGTAGCGGCTTCAAGCTGACCAAGATCTGCTCAATGATAAATGGACCGATGTACTAGCAGCCGAAGAATACGGCCTCAAGCGCCCAACCAAAAGCTACCCAAAGCGCAATTGCTACCATAGTTTAACGAGGAGGCACCAGAATACATACCACCATCGTACAATGCGGCTGACCGACCACCACGTGGTCGGGACAAAACGGCAACTCACGCCGAACACCAGCCCGCCCCGCCTCATTGCACAGGTAGAGGTAAATTAGCCCACGGCCATACATATGACCTCCGGCAAAACCTGAACAATAAAGCAGGACATAGCAGATCAATCTACGGATTGCGTGGACATGCCTCGACACGCGACGATGGCCACCTATTCGGACGTGACAAACTTAGTCATGCACGGGCTGAAAACCGCAGATGGACTCCATCAGAGCTACGTTGCGATATGGCCCGATATAGAGGCGCCGCACACCCTCATTGCTTTACCGATGAGGTCATGGATCATGAATTCCCAGAAGGGTTCAAACTCGTGAATATAGAATCATACGATGGAACCACGGATCCCGTGGTGTCGATCGAAGACTTCATTCTCCACATTCATATGGCACGTGGCGATGACCTCCACGCCATCAAATACCTCCCTTTAAAACTCAAGGGGCCAGCTCGGCATTGGCTCAACAGTCCGCCTAAAAATTCTATTGGCAGCTGGGAGGACTTGTAAGAGGCCTTCCTCGATAAGTTCCAAGGTACATATGTTCGACCTCCGGACGCTGATGACTTAAGCCATATAGTTCAACAGCCCGGAGAGTCCTCCAGGAAATTTTGGTCTAGGTTCTTAACTAAAAAGTACCAAATCGATGATTGTCCGGATGCAGAAGCCCTAGTAGCCTTCAAACACAGCATCAGCGACGAATGGATCGCTCGCCAACTCGGCCAAGAGAAGCCAAAATCCATGGCGGCCCTCACGGCACTCATGACCCGCTTTTGTGCGGGCGAGGACAGTTGGTTGGCCCATAGCAAAAACAATGCAAGTGATGCCGGCACCCTTGAAGTTAAAAATAATGAAGACAAGTCTCGACGCAACAGGTACAAGCGTCGAAACAACAGTGACAACACCGACGATATGGGGGTCAATGCCCGATTCAGTGGCTCTAAGTCCGGTCAGCGGAAGAAGCCATTCCAAAAGAACAATTTAGGCCCATCCAGCTTGGACTGCATACTTGATCGTCCGTGCTAGATTCATGGCACCCCGGATAAACCACCCAATCATACAAATAGAGATTGCTGGGTTTTTAAACAGGTCGGCAAATTAAATGCCGTGAACAGGGAAAAGGGATCGCAAAGCAAGGACGATGACGAAGAGCCCCAGCAACCGAACACAGGGGGACAGAAGAAGTTTCCCCCTCAGGTCAAAACGGTGAACATGATATACGCTACCCACATCCCCAAGAGGGAGCGCAAGCATGCGCTCAGGGACGTCTATGCGATAGAGCCAGTCGCCCCAAAATTTAATCCATGGTCGTCATGCCCGATCACTTTTGATCGCCGGGATCATCCGACCAGTATCCGTCACAGTGGCTCAGCCGCACTGGTCCTAGACCCAATAATTGATGGGTTCCACCTGACTCGTGTCCTTATGGACGGAGGTAGCAGCCTCAATCTGCTCTATCAGGATACAGCGCGAAAAATGGGTATTTACCCATCACGGACCAAGCCCACCAGGACTACCTTCAAAGGAGTCATACCAGGTGTAGAGGCCCGCTGTACGGGCACAATCACACTAGAGGTTGTCTTCAGATCTCCGAACAACTTCCGAAGCGAGGAGTTAATCTTCAATATCGTCCCCTTCCGCAGCGGCTATCACACACTGCTCGGACAAACTACGTTTGCTCGATTCAACGCAGTAGCACACTATGCTTATCTCAAGCTCAAGATGCCCGGTCCATGCGGCGTCATAACGGTTAATGGAAATACGGAATGCTCCCTCCATACAGAAGAGCACACAGCTGCCTTAGCAGCAGAAGTACATAGCGGCCTTGTCAAGCAGAACCTTAATTCGGCTGCCGAGCCGACGGACACCATTAAGAGGGTCCGAATTACTCTGCAGCAGGAGAGCTCGGCTCGTCAGGACCTCGACTAGGAATCCGGCCTCCGTCTCAGTCCCGATCAAGGTGCCGCGCGTACATAATTACGCACTCAGAATCCCATGGGCATCGACGGAGGCATAGCTAGCTTATGGTCCATAGTACGGCTCAACCGACATCGGATACACACATACTTTCACTTTTACTTGTTTCCTTTTCAGGTCTCAATCCCACAGGCCCCATCTAGTGGTCTGGTCATCAGTCCTCTTGAAGGATAAACACACCAAGACGGTGAGAAACGCAGACATATGGGGGACTTTTTAGGTGATTCCGTTAACGATAACTCTACCTGTTTTTTAGGACCCACATGCAGCTATCCCTTGGTTTCGGCATGTCAAATAGCCTGTTTCTTATCGCACTACCTGTATCAATGCGCCTTGACGTACTAATTAAATTACAATTTGAACAGTTTGCGGCTGGAGCTTTAGGACCCCAGCTTTTTACCTTTTTACCTTTTCTGTTTTATTTCTCATTTTTCTCTCAGCTCCCCTGTGGATAACCCTATCAGGTAGGACCCATACACTTTGGTACATTTGATGTTTGCCAGGGGCTTCATAGCACCCCATATTACGACAACAAAAGTCCGAACACTTTTTATAAGTATAGTTTGGCACCCCGAATTTAGCATTATATGCATTGGCTCTGAATCATGTCTTTGGTCAATAGTTGGGTTTCCCTGCTCCTGTTCTTGCTACCTTACGTTCTGCTATATCGGCTAAGGTAGTAAAGGGAGAACTACTGCAATTGTGCCTTGGTTTATCCAAAGGAGCACCTCAGTAGAGAAAGCCGAAAACTGACTGTCATGATGCGGCGAGAGCCGGTCAGCTGTTCGGAGGTTACAAATCATTGGAGACTTCTTCCACATTACGTGAAGGATTGGTACTTCCCGATCAGACGCTTATAGCCCTCTAGTGCGGATACTAGGGGCTGCGCGCATGTTTTTATTGTCGAACTCCTATGGCTAAGTGAGGGCGTTATAGCCGCATAGTCTGGTTGCCTGGTTCGTTGCGCTAAACAACTCCTTCAAGGACCATCTAATTGGATCAAGATTATTTATATTCCATCCCAAACACCCCCGTACTACCTACGTGGGGGCAGAAGCCGACGACTTGTTTACCCTCAGATTTCATACAACACGGCCGCACAGGAAGTAAAAATTTAAAAACATAACAAGCATTATATTGCACAATCACTTTGTTTTATCATACAAGGTAGAGGGAGCTCGAATACATTCATTCAAAGATAGTGTCTTTCACACAATGATCCACAACAATGTGGCACCCCTCCAAGACATCGCCGAAGTATCGCTCGGGGTATGCGGTGCTCCTTGCCCTCCGGCGGCCCCTCGGTTGCTAATTTGACAGCATCCAGCTTCACCCACAAGACCTTGCAATAGGAGAAGGCCAGACGTGCACCCTTGATGCAGACGGACCGCTTGACGATGTCCAGCCGAGGACAGACACCCACTAGTTGCTTCACGAGGCCGAAGTAACTGCCGGGTATAGCCTCGGCTGGCCACAATCGGATTATTAAATCCTTCATGGCCAGTTCGGCCACCCCTATGCAGCTCGACCAGCTGTTTTAGCCGATCGCTGAAGGGCACCGGATGTTCTGGCCCAAGATATTGCGACCAGAACAACTTCTCCGTGGAGCTCCCTTCTTCGCCTCGAAAGAACTCTGCGGCGTCAGCCACACTGCATGGCAGATCAGTAAAACCCCCTGGAGAACTCTGAATCTGGGTTAGTAAACGATATTTCATCTTCACATTCTTGCTTTGCATATTGAATGCCTTACCCGCCATGATCTTCCTGGCCTACTGGATCTCCTGGATGGCACCCTGGACCTCATTCTGGGCTACCTCCGCACTCTGACGAGCCTTGGCGGGTTCAATCTCTTGAACCGACGCATCGCGCTCCAAGGCCTCGCACTTCTTCACCACATCCTCGAGCTCCTGTTGGACCTCGTTGACCTGGGCCTTGAGCCTCTTCCAAGCGGCTTGCTCCTTGACAGCCTTCCCTTCGGCTTCGGCCAGGGCCTTTTTCAGGGCCTCGACCTCGGTTGTCGCCTCTGTACACATCATGGCATTTCGGTCACTGCATATCATTTTACCTTTTTCGAATACATAACAGGTTATTACTTACGTTGTTTTTCCTGGAGTTGCCTCTTCACCTGGTCCAGCTCCTCCTCGGTCTCCGCCAGTTTCTGCTTCAGTCCGAAGACTTTGGCACTATGCGAGGCTACAGCCAACAACGATGCCTGTGTTTACATTTCAGAAAAATTTAGTTAGTTTCCTGCAATAGGAGATTGATCCTTTGTCCGGCTTTTTCTTTCCAAACACCGGACAGTGTCTCAGGGGCTACTGTCTACATTGGGATTTTCTCTTTTTTGCGTCGCTTACCTCGGAACCTGTCAGCAGGCTGATGCAGGCTTCGGTTAGTCCGCTTTTGGCGGACTAAACCCTTTCAATTACCGTGCCCATAAGGACACGGTGCTCATCCACAATGGAAGCGCCTTGCAGTTTTTCCTGGAGTTGCCTCTTCACCTGGCCCAGCTCCTCCTCGGTCTCCGCCAGTTTCTGCTTTAGTCCGAAGACTTCAGCACTATGCGAGGCTACAGCCAACAACGATGCCTGTGTTTACATTTCAGAAAAATTTAGTTAGTTTCCTGCAATAGGAGATTGATCCTTTGTCCGGCTTTTTCTTTCCAAACACCGGACAGTGTCTCAGGGGCTACTGTCTACATTGGGATTTTCTCTTGTTTGCGTCGCTTACCTCGAAACCTGTCAGCAGGCTGATGCAGGCTTTGGTTAGTCCGCTTTTGGCGGACTAAACCCTTTCAATTACCGTGCCCATAAGGACACGGTGCTCATCCACAATGGAAGCGCCTCGCAGCGCTTCCAGCAGATTGTCCAGTGCCCCTGGTTGGACAGGGGTCAATGGCGGAATAGGCATCCCCCTTCTTTCGTAGAAGGTTGCGTGCCAGATTCTGGAGCCGCATCGGTCTCCAGAATTGAGTCCGGCTGACGGCCGAACTGAATATGGCCCTCCCCACTAGTCTCCATGGGGATTGATTCCCCCTGGTGTTCGACGACGGGGGTTTCGCCTTCTGGCACCTCCTGAGCCTCTCCCCCGCCTGGAACAGTCCTCCGGGACAGCACCTCCACATCGTCCCTGGCCTTGGGGGAGTGAGCGGCCTGCGGTGAATCGCTGGCCATCGCCTTTGAGTCCAGCGAACCTCGTGATGAGGATTGCTGGGAGCTGTCGTGGGCTGGACTGTAATAGCATAACTAATAATATCAATACAACAAAGAGGAAAGACTTGGTTTATGGGCGGATATGAGTTTTAGCACTAACGATGCGGCCCGAGGCTTAGTGTGGGGGCGTCTCTCCGGACTGCTGTCGACATCCCATGCGGAGTTATCTGCAAGGGAGCTCTTCCCGTTCTTGGACGTCTCTGCCTCCAGATTTCTGGAAGCCGCCCACTTCTTCCTCCCCTCATTAGGAGGAGGGTTGTTCTCCTCCTCCTCCTCATCGTCGTCTTCAGCGGCGGAGGAGCGGGTCTTGTCTTCGGACGTCGCGTCTGAAGCGCCCTTGTGGTGGGGGCCACTCCGGACCCCCTTGGCCTTCCCTGTGGCCTTCTTCTCCGGCGCCTTATAGGGCGCCGGCACCAGCATCTTTGCTAAACGCTGGATGACCGGTTCTTCAGGCAGCGGAGCCAGACATTGGATCCGCTTCGCCTTCTCCATCCACTCCTGAAGAAGCCATGATAATGAAAGCTTAGATATCGTCCTTGAAACAAGCAAGTAAAGGATGCAGTAAAGATTTACCTTGCTGGCGGAGCGATTAACGTTGTACCCATGGTCTGAGGTTGTGGCCGGCGGTGTCTTGTTACCCTTGAAGAGCAACTTCCAGGCGTCTTCATGGGTTGTTTCGAAGAGCCTCTCTAGGGTTTGGTGCTTCTTCGGATTAAACTCCCATAGAGAGTGACTTCGGCTTTGGCAGGGGAGAATTCGGCAAACTAGCATCACTTGGATTACATCGACAAGTTTGACATCCTTGTCCACCATGCTTTGAATGCGCGTTTGCAGCGCTGTTAGCTCGTCTGACGAACACCAGTTTGAGCTCTTCTCAACCCAGGAGGTCAGTCGCATGGGAGCCCCGGAGTTGAATTCGGTAACCGTGGCCCAGGTGGCATTGCAAGGTTCTATAATGTAGAACCATTGTTTCTGCCATTCCTTGATAGACTCCATGAAAGTGCCTTTTGGCCAGGAGACGTTGGCCAGCTTGCTCACCATGGTGCCTCCGCACTCCACGTGCTGGCCATACACCACCTTCGGCTTCACACTGAAGATTTTGAGCCACAGCCCGAAGTGGGGTTGGATGCGGAGGAAGGCTTCACACACGATGATGAACGTCGAGATGTTGAGAAAGGAGTTCTGGGATAGGTCGTGGAAGTCTATCCCGTAGTAGAACATCAGCCCGCGGATGAAGGGGTGGAGTGGAAACCCTAACAAATGGAGGAAATGAGGGATGAATGCTACCCTCTCGTTGGGCTTCGACGTGGGAACGATTTGTCCCTGGGCTGGAAGGCGGTGGGCGATTCCCTTCGCCAGATACCCGGCCGCCCGAAGCTCGGTGACGTCCTCCTCCTTGACGGAGGAGGCCATCCACTTGCCTTGACCTCCGGATCTCCACATGGTTGGGTGCTTGCTCGAGTGGGAAACAGATGAGAACTTGGGCGCTGGAGCTCAAGAGTGGAAGGACAGAGGAAGAGAGAAGGCGTGGGAGAAGAAAAGGGATTCTTATCTCCTTATAAAGGCAGTGAATATTGAACGCCTCCCCACTCTCCTTGAAATTCGCCTACTCCCAAGGGATGTATAAACGGCATGGTTGGGTTACCCACGCCTGTATTGATAAGGATCCCGCAATAAGGGGACACGATCACTGCTTTGACAAGACGTGCCAATGGAAATCGCATCTCGAAAGACGAGATGGCAGATAAAACGGTTCGATATAGTGACCGGGAAGACGTGATGTCATGTTGTAAAAAATATGGCAGCGGATTGGACTCGTGGAATATTATATTCTCTCTACGGTTGTGTGTGGTGTGTGTTACAGGTCCGGACACATCGATACGTCCGAAGACTATTTTGGAGTTCGGGGAAGGAACCCGCCTTGCAATGCCGAAGACAGACCTACGCGCCGGATACGTTGTCATTGAAGCTAGGTTCAGGGGCTACTGAGGGAGTCCTGGACTAAGGGGTCCTCGGGCATCCGGCCTGTTAGCCATTGGCCGGACTGATGGGCTGTGAAGATACAAAGACCGAAGACTGCACCCGTGTCCGGATGGGACTCTCCTTGGCGTGGAAGGCAAGCTTGGCGACCAAATATGTAGATTCCTTTCTTTGTAACCTACCTTGTGTAACCCAAGATCCTTCCGGTGTCTATATAAACTGGAGGACTTAGTCCGGAGGATAAATACATTATAATAACCATACAAGCTAGGCCTCTAGGGTTTAGCCATTACTATCTCACAGTAGATCAACTCTTGTAATACTCATATTCATCAAGATCAATCAAGCCGGACGTAGGGTACTACCTCCATAGAGAGGGCCCGAACCTGGGTAAAACATTGTGTCCCCTGTCTCCTGTTACCATCGACCCTAGACGCACACTTCGGGACCCCCTACCCGAGATCCGACGGTTTTGACACTGACAATGACTATCACGCAAAACACTGTGAAGAAGAATCACTACTACCTGCATGAAGTTTTTGATCGCTCTTGGGCTATATTGTCTCACCTATACGGTGATGAAGATCTCAAGAAGATGGGCTTCCACTAGGACTTTGACCTGTCTCAGCCACCTTCGAAGAAATTCAAGAAATGAAAAGGGACAACAACATAATACGGCGGGTCAAGGTGGCAACGGTAAGCGCAAGGCTGATGGTGGTTTAGACTTTGTGTCTAACACCATACGCAAAATAATAATCAGCATCATAAGGGAAAGTCGTCAGTGCCCCGGTTTGGTGGGCCAAAATTCAACCTTGAGGCGATGATGAATCATCCTTGCCCGAAGCACGGTACACAAGAGAAGCCGGTCAGTCACCTATGGAAGGACTGCTTCATCATGAGGGAGTACAGAAATTCCAGTTTCTTCTAGAATAATCATGGCCGGAATGGCGGCTCAGGATCCGGCTCTAACGGACCTGGTTTTGGTGGTGGCGGCTCAAACTCCGGCTTTCAGGGCCAAGGCAGTCAAGGTGGTTTCAATCAACAATCTGGTCAAGGGAATCCGCAGCAGAAGTCTGGCTATCAAAGCAATCCAAAGCAGCTGAATAGTGGTCAGTATCATGTGTTTACCACGATCTTGTTCAAACAAGATCAGAAGATTCATAAGCGGGCGGTGAACGCGGTTGAGCCGGCAGTCCCTCGATACGTATGATGGTCTAAACATCCACTATATGGAGCCGTGAGGATCACCCATCCCGGGTTGACAATCCAGGTCAATTGGCTTTGGTGGTTGCTCGTTAGGTGGGAGGGTACAAGTTTACTAAAGTGCTTATGGATGGAGGCAGTAGCATCAATATCGTTTACTATGGTACTTTTCGCCATATGAATCTAACTGACAAAGATCTTAAGCCCCTACTCTTTTTCATGGGGTGGTAACTGGTAAGTCGAGATACCCAGTGGGTAAGATAGCTTTGGAAGTAGCTTTTGGAGATGATCAAGATTTCAGAGCTGGGACATTAACTTTTGAAGTAGTCATGATCAAGAGCCCTTATCACACCCTATTTGGACGGCCGGCTTATGTTAAATTCATGGCACGGCCTTGTTATGTTTATGTGCAGATTATGATGCCGGGTCGTAAGGGCACTATCACAGTACACGGCAATAGGAAGATAGCTTTGGAATGTGAAGAGGGCGATGCTGCTTACACTGAGTCTGTTTGTGCAACAGAGGAGTTGAAGTTCTATAAAGATAATTTTGACCCGGCCGATTTGACACCTTTGAAAAAGCCAAGCACAAAGCATGATCCTTTGTTGAAGTTTAAGTCGGCAAATGACACTAAGTTGGTTGATTTTGTTCCTGGCGATTCATCCAAGCAGTTCAGTATCAGTGCTAATATGGATCCGAAATAGGAAAGCGCACTCATCGAGTTCATCCGTGAGAACCGGGACATCTTTGCATGGAAGCCTTCAGACATGCCAGGTGTACCGAGCGGACTCGCTGAGCACACTCTCAATGCTGATCCAAAGTTTAAACTAGCCAAGCAATTCCTTCGTCGTTTTAATGAAGAGAGGCGTAAGGCCATTGGTGAAGAAGTGGCCCGGCTCTTGGCGGCCAGGTTCATCATTGAAGTTTTTCATCCTGAATGGTTGGCTAACCCGGTGTTGGTACTTAAGAAAATGGCACCTGGCATATGTGCGTGGATTACACAGATCTTAATAAGGCCTGTTGGGCTGATCCTTTTGCTCTCCCCCCTATTGATCAGATCATTGATGGTACGGCGGGTTGTGAGCATTTGAGTTTTTGGGATGCTTATTCTGGTTATCATCAGATCAAGATGGCAGTTAAGGACCAGGAGAAGACAGCATGCATCACTCCCTTTGGAGCCTTCTGCTATGTGTCTATGCCTTTCGGGCTCAAGAGTGCCCAGGCGATTTTTCAGCGATGTGTTCAAAATTGCCTTCATGACTAGATTGGATGCAATGTTCATGCTAATGTGGATGATATTGTTGTGAAATCCAGGAAGAAGGAGACTTAGATAGATGATTTGAAGGAGACCATTGACAATCTCCGGGTCTACAAGATGATGCTTAACCCGGCCAAGTGTGACTTTGGTGTGCCAGCAGACAAGCTCTTGGGTTTTTTTGGTTTCTTTAAGAGGCATTGAAGCTAACCCGGAGAATATCAAGGCTATAACTTCTTTGGCTAAACCGGCATGTATCAATGACATCCAGCGTTTGGCGGGTCGTATTGCGGCTTTGAGCCGGTTTATAAGCCGTCTGGGAGAGAAGGCTATTCCTTTGTATAAAATGATGAAGAAAACAGATCACTTTGTCTAGAGTGATGCTGCCAATCAGGCGTTTGAGGCGTTGACAAAGCAGTTGGTTGAGCTGCCAATCCTTGTAGCTCCTATCAATAAGGAGCCCCTGCTGTTATATGTAGCTGCTAATAGGAGAGCCGTTAGTGTAGCAGTTGTTGTGGAAAGGAAAGAATCAGGAAAGAATCAAGCAGTTGTTGCGGCCGGTTTACTATGTCATTGAGGTCCTCATTGAATCCAAGCAGAGATACCCACATTGGCAGAAGCTGGTTTATGGAGTGTTGGCTAGTCATAAATTAAAGCAGTATTTCCTTGGTCATCCCATCACTATGGTCAGTTCTGCTCCCTTAGGGGATATTATTCAAAACAGATAAGCCACAGGCCGAGTAGCCAATTGGGCTATTGAGCTTGGACCCCATGGTTTGAAATATATGCCTCGGATAGCTATCAAGTCTCAAGCACTTGTAGATTTCATCAACGATTGGACAGAGCTGCAGATGCCTGAGGAAAAGCCAGATAACACATATTGGACTATTCATTCTGATTGGTCTAGGCAATTAGAAGGCTCTGGGGCTGGAGTTATTTTGACTTCCCCACGAGTTGATAAATTTTGTTATGTCTTAAGATTGATGTTCCCTTGTACTAACAATGTAGCTGAGTATGAGGCCCTGCTCCATGGTCTTTGGATGGCTAAAGAGATGAATTTAAGCCGGGTGAGGTGCTTTGGCGACTCAAATTTGGTGGCTCAACAGGTTTTTGGAACTTGGGTTTCCAAAGACTCGCTCATGGCAGCTTATCGCGAAGAGGTTGATGCTATCGCTGGTCATTTCAAGGGCTATCAAGTGGAGCATGTTGATCGCAGGAAAAATGAGGCGGCCGATGCTTTCTGCTGGCTGGGGTCCCAGCATAAGCCGGTACCACCTAATATTTTCCTTGATATTTTGCATAACCCTTCAGTTAAATTGCCTACGGATGAAGATCTTGCTATTCTTGACCCGGAGGCACAGTTGGTGGCGGCTCTACATGCTATCCCTAATTGGACAGTTCCATATTTGGCTTATATGACCCGGGGTGAGTTACCTGAAGATGAAACTTTAGCCAGGCAGATAACCTGACGGTCTAAGTCCATGACTATTGTTAATGGACAGTTGCACCGATGCAGTGTATCAGGGGCATTTTAGCGTTGTGTTTCTCCTGAGGAGGGCCATGAGATTCTATGAGAGATTCATGAAGTAGATTGTGGCCATCATGCCAGCTCTAAGCCTCTCGTGGCTAAGGCTTTTCATCATGGGTTCTATTGGCTGACGGCTCATGTTGATGCAGACGATTTGGTTAGCAAGTGTGATGGTTGTCCGAAATTTTCAAGACGAGCTCATGTGCCGGCTCAAGAATTGAGGAAGATTCCAATTACTTTGGCATTTGCAGTCTGTGGGCTGGATATGGTTGGGCCTTTTAAAAGATTCGAAGACAAAAAGACTTATGTCTTGGTGGCAGTTGACAGGTTTATGAAGTGGGTTGAGGCAGAGCCGGTCAACAAGTGTGACGCGGCAACGGCGGTTCAATCCATCAAAAAGGTGATTTTCCATTTTGGCTACCCTCACAGCATCATAACTGATAATGGCACTAATCTGTCCAAGGCTGCTATGAAAAAAATCTGTCAACGAGAACATATTTGTCTTGATGTTTCATCGGTGGCCCACCCCCAATCCAACGGTCAAGCTGAAAGAGCCAATCAAGAAATCTTGAGAGGCATAAAACCACGGCTTATGGTCCCTTTGCAAAGGACACAAGGTTGTTGGGTTGAGGAGTTACCTTTTGTGCTTTGGAGTATCAATACTACCCCAACGGATCTACGGGTTACATGCCTTTCTTTATGGTTTACGGAGCAGAAGCGGTTCTCCCAGTGACATCCGTCATGACTCACCCCGCGTGGCGGCTTATATTGAAGTTGATAATGAAAAGGCACGTGAAGATGCTCTTGACCTCCTGGATGAGGAGAGAGACCTTGCGGCGGCTCATTCTGCAATCTACCAGCAAGATCTGCGTCGATATCATAGTCGCCTGGTTAAAACCCGGACCTTTCAAGAAGGTGACTTGGTGCTCCGACTTATCCAGGATCAAACAGATATGCATAAGTTATCCCCACCTTGGTAAGGGGCTTTTGTGGTCAGCAAAAATCTGAACAACGGATCATACTACCTCGTCGACGTTCGAGACCACAAGGACTCACGCACGTCGGAGGAGGAGACCCATCGGTCGTGGAATATTTCTCATCTTCGTCCTTATTACACCTGAGCCACCGGCTCTTGTGTTGTACATATTTCTACTCATGTATATATTATGATTAGTATAATAAAGCTGGCATCCCTGATAATTCAGGGCCTCTATTGTTTCATTTCTGAGTATCTGAGTCTTTATTCTCAATTCATAAGATTACTTGGGGGCTTCCTGCTCACTGAGCATAGCTATGACTACCCTCTTGATCCGGCTTGCACGCCTTGTTACAAATAACATGGATGCTTCCTGCTCACTCAGCATAGCTATGATTTGCCTTTGATCCGGCTTATACGCCTTGTTGCAAATGACTCGGGGGCTCTTTTGCTCAAGTTGAATGGTTGCCAAAGAGAACTTGTGATAATGTGCAGTTCAAACATAGGTAACCTGCCTTGATGGCTTGTCAAAGGTCACTTGGGGGCTTCCTGTTCAATGAACATAGCTATATTACCCTTTTGATTGTCTTGGACGCTAGGTGTATTCACCAAAAATCCAGGTTATCTTGCCTTTGTATGTCTGCAACTCCGCCCAGGTAATCCTGGAATGGCTCGCCGAACTCTTGACAGTCAATCTTATAAAGACCCTGAACATGTCAAGATTAAAACGACGATTGGTCATGTGAGGCCTGGCTTACAGGTTTGAATAAAGGATTAACTCAGTGGCTGTGCGGCCCTTGAATAGCACTTGATATTGAGGTTTAGCAGCCTATGAAAGCCTTGTTTTTCTATTTTGATGTTCTAGTTGAACATTTTTTGGGTTCATCTTTTGTACCATATTGACATGTGGTTTAAAATGATTCAGGCCATATAGCCTTAATCTTTGTGGCTCATATTTGAGCATGTCTGTGGTTTTAATAACCCGGCCTGGCTTTGGACAATAAGTCGCCGGTGTGTTTTGATTGTGCATTTAGAGCGTTGTGCTCTAAATCTTTCGGCTATTACCCTCAATGCATTTGGCATGGTAAGCCGGCAGTGTGAACAAATATAACTGGTATGTTATTCGTTTATTCTATGAATATGCGAGGTTTTTGATAACCTGCCCTGGTTATGGACTATGCAAGTCACCAGTGGATTTTATATTGGGCATCAAGACCCGCCTTGGGGTAAACCGCTAGGGCACATGTTATCTGCTTGTGTACAGGGAGTATGATGAATATGACTCGTCTGACTAATACTATTATGAGCAGAAATGGCAGATCTTTACATATCAAGATCGGCGGTGAAAGTGTTATGAACAATAAAACATGCACAATGTCATGATAAATCATGGTTTTCATCTAGCCTATTAGAAGGAATTGAGCGGCCCAAAAGAATAAGTGTTTTGGTGAACATAGCTTCCCATGCTGTGGATGATAAGCTAGCACTTGGATCAGTTCTCTTGGCCTTGGCGTGTTTAAGATTCCGGGTTATCTTACACTGGTTCTTCTTCTTCTTCTTGTTCACCCATTTGCTGGTAGTCAGATGTGGCCCCGTTGATCCCAGTCAAAGCTCTAAATACAGTTTCATCATCTATAAGGCTTGACGGGTCAATATCAGGGGCAAAGGTATGCTTACGTGTTGGCGAGATAAGGTCCACGGACTCATGAGCCGGCGCCTTCACCTTTGCATTATCAACATCATAAACCGGATGGTACTTGGAGATATCAGTTTCTTCAGCCAATTTGCTTGCCAAAGGACGCATGTCTCTTACTATATTGGTGAAGTCGTCGGCGCTGAAGGGAGACCCATCTTCTTTTAAGCTTGGGAAACCGGTGGCTAGCTCTTCCGGGTCAAGTTCTGCTTGCCATGCTTTTGCCCGGCTTAGTGCGGTCATGGCACCGGCTCTGGCGGCTGATCGTTTCAATTCTTCAACCCTTTGTGGAAGCACGAACAACTTTTCTAACACTTCCTTGATGAGGGAAGGTGGTTTTTTCTTATGGGAGGCAGCAGAGATAGCTCGTTGAGCACCAGTGTATAGCTGCTCCACAAGACTATATACATCCTTAAACCGGATGCGCATGTCTTGACCCAGCTTGGAGCATCTGGAGCCTACATTACCAAAGATATTTATAAACTGGCTCAATGGTTGGTCAATATTGATGATAACAGATGGAAAGATTGAAGTATACTATTACTCACCAAAGATTGCAGTTGTCATGCTGCCGATTTGATATTTTAAATTGGACAACTCGTCGGTTACCGGCTTAAGAGCAGCTTCCACAGCTTCTGCTCTTTTCAATAAAGCTGCATTCTAGGTCTCCCAGCCGGTTCTATCAGCACTGAAGTACTTTTTTAGATTTTCAATGTTTTCCAAAGCGGACTTCAGCTCTGATTTGGCCTTTGAAGTTTCCAATTGCTGGGTTTGAAGGCTTTACCTGAGATCATTGACTTGGGATTCCTTCATATTCAGTTCAGCCTGAGACATGCAACAAATAGGCAGCGTTATGATCATCTCATTTGAAGTACCAGGCACAACACAAGTATTTTACTTGGCACTCGGGGGCTAATGTACATTGCTCTTTTTGAAGACCATTATCTGCTGACCCGGATAAAATTCTACAACTATGGCCGGTTTATGGGGGCTAAATATTCGGATTTTATTCATAAATATGGTGATAAGTCCCGGCTTAGCCGTGCTGATTAAGCCGGCCCTTAGGGGCTACAGGTGCAAAATTGAGCGCTACTATTTGAAGTCCCGACTTAACTTGTCAGTTTTAGCCAGCCCTTGGGAGCTACACATGTGAAGTTAAGAGCTACGATTTGAAGTCCTGGCTTCAGCTATGCAGCTTAAGCCGGCCCTTGAGGGCTACTTGTGTTGATTCTGCAGTTCTAACATGCTATAACATGGATATCAAGATCAACAAGGATATTTAAAGTCTACAGCATATTCAAGTTTTTCATATTCAATAGACTTGGCGGCTGACGGGTATAAATTTATATGAGACAAGTTTTTTGCTTACCTCAAAACGATCTTTCATGGGATTAACCAAGCCGGCTTCAAAGTCGCGGATGGTGTGAAGGTGGTTCAAGTAACCCACGTGAAGCTCCTGGGCATTGAATTGAGCATAGCTCTCCAGATCCAGTTTCCACTCGGTTTTGTTAGCAGCTGAGAATTCCTCTTTGGCGTTGTGCTTGGACAAGACGGTGGGGATACCTGGTGTTGTGTAAGCCGTCCCAGTAACTACGAAATCTTCGGTTTCTTGAGCTGGCTGAGCGGGGCTGGGCGGCTGGGCCTTCTCTGGATCAACATTCATAGGGTCCGTGGTGATAGCTTGCCCCTCTGGTGGAGGGTCATCCATGGCTGCTTCTGAAGCTTGATGCAAAGATTCAGACATTGTATGCTTCTTCGGGTCAGCCACCTTGGAATCTTCGGACGGTTTCTTAACCTTCAGCTTCTTGCTGGGTTTGGCCATGGCACTGAAAGAAAAACATATGATGAGATTGGTATATCAAATTGGGTAACGTGTTAAAGCAAGCAGGCTTAAGTGTTCTCACCTAGGTACGGTCTTGAATAGAGGGACCTGGCTTCTAGTGGAGTCACCGGATGAAGAGTGAGAGGTTCCCTGATAGTTTGAGTCAGAAAGGTTAAGAGGTTGTCGAAAAAGACCTGCTTTGGGAAAAGCTAAGTCGTAAATTTGTGAAACCTCCGGAGGACGCTTGCGAGGAGCCGATGTGTTGGGTAAGCCGGAGGAGAGAATTCCACTGCCGGTGTTCCGGGTTGTGCGATGAGCTTCATCCTGCCGTTTCTTCAAAAGAAAGTTGGGATCTAGGTAAGCTAAAGGGTGAGAAAACCTTAATTTCCGGCTCACTTGTTGAACTTTCTGTCTTGGCAAATGTTCTGAGCCAGAGGAGAGAATAATTACCTCTTCATCGTCCGCATGGCTTGCCTCCGCATCATCCTGATAGTGATCATTATCAATAAGATATACAAAATAATGAGCCAAGGGAGTCAAGTTTTACCTCCGACTCATCATTATCATCCAAGTCAAATAACTCGGAGGGGTTGGTCTTCTTTTTGGTAGGATTTTTAGGAGCCTTATTCTTTGTCTGGGTCTTCTTTGCCGGTTTATCCTGAAGTTTCTTATTCCAGAAAGAAGAGTCGGCCCGCAGCAATCACATGGCTAAGAAAATAATTCAAGGGAAGATGACTATGGTTGGAAATAGTTTAAATACTTAGAGCTGGCGCTTTGTTGATTACACAGAAAGGATTTAACCCTATTTTGCTGCAATCTGCCAAGCTCTCGTTCAGCAGGGTTTTGGTCATGTCATTGATGTCTTCATCAGTCAGCTCTATCTGGCAGTGGCGTTGGGGATCTTTGGCATCTCAGGTGTACTTGCACATTAATCCGGATTAGTGGCTTAAGGGCAGAATTCTCCATGCGACCCAGCATCGGGCTAGGTCGATTCCAATAATTCTGTTAGCCATTAAGGCTCTGATCTTTGAAAAGACGGGCATATATTTGGCCCATCCTTGTGTGCTAATCCGTTCTGGCAAAGGGTTCCTATTGCTAAGCCGGTTTTCACGATAACCCAGCAGAGGATTCTCTCCTTCTAGAGAAGTGTCTTGGCAGTAAAACCAAGTTTGGTTCTAGTCCTTGGGTTGACTGGGTAGTTTGGCGGCTGGGAAGGTGGCTTCTTTTCGCCTCTGAATTGAAATGCCACCTAGCTCTAGGCTGGGCCCTTGTGTGAACTCAGTCTGCCGGTTTAAATAGTAAAATTCCCTGAATAGTTCTATAGTGGGCTCCTGTTGAAGGTACACCTCATTGAACACTTGAATGTTGCAGATGTCTGAAATGGAATTGGGCCCAATATCTTGAGGGTGGAGCTTGAAAAGGTGCAGCACATCACGGAAGAATTTCGAGACGGGAGGGGTAAAACCTCGGAGCAGATGATCAGTAAAGACAATTACTTCACCTTCCTTGGGCTCAGGAGGGGTTTCTGTGCCTGGGACCCTTGTTCAATGTTTCCTCGATGACCTGGGAAACGACCCAGTTGCATGAGGTGATGGTCTTGGCTTTAGACATTTTTGACTACAAAGGAAAATATTGCCGGGTTAAGGATTCTGATGCTAAGCCAGCTAGTCATCAAAAAGTAAGTGCTACCAAGAATGACATAGCTAAACTGGAACACAATACCGGGTTATGCATATGGATTACATATCTTGCCAGCTTAACAAGGGGACTAATGCTATATGGCGGGTTATGGTTTATCGTATGAACCGCCCACGCATTTCCAGTGCAGTGGATGTACGAGTGATTTTTCCTAAGTCATGGACAAACAGATTTCATGAATTGGTGCTAAAATTTTGGATCTATAGAGGTTCAGAAAAAGGAAATTAATCCTAGACCTAAAGTGAAGGCAGTGGAAGAATTCATGTGTTCGGGTGGATCTTATACAGAAAAAAGCATCTACCGCGATTGGAAAAGGCATGCTAAGCTATTACCGCGCGTCTTCAATATCATGTTCAAATTCAACTACGTGATCTAAAGAAGGAAAATAAGAACATAGAAGAACTCCAACAAACTGGGCAAACCCTAATGGAGATTTGCTACGTGGGAGGAGGAGTACTTACTGATGCTGTTGAACAGCGAAAGTGCGCCGCGGTGCTCTGGTCCGTTCAGGTTGATGCAGCGGCCGAAGTTGAGGCAGTTGACGAAGGCCGACGGCGGCGGAGCTTGGGTGCGCAGGAATGTTGTGAGGAGGAAGACGAAGACGAGGGGGCAAGGGTGAAAAGTGAAAATGACCCCTATCCCTATTTATAAGGAGATGGATAAAAGGCATGCAAGGGAATCAAGGAGGCCGAAAAAATGATTATATGGCTACGCTGACGCCTCAATTTTCAAGAGATCCATTAAAGATAAAGATCTGTTGAGATGTTCTACACTTCATGTGAAGTTAATGCGGGATGACGTCATGGCGGGTTAACATAATTCTGAGATATGACGTCATGGCGGGTTATAATGAATTAGAAAGGGATTAGCGATGGAAAATTTTGTTAAGTCAAGTGCTGAAGATTGATGTGAACAAGTTCAAATCAACGTGGGGCCTAATGCTGGGGATATAACTACTAGGTATGACCCGCCCAGGATGGGCCGAGTCATGCCACTGGCTGCTTAAGATGAAGAGGCCCAAGAAGAGATGAAGATCGCGGTTCATAGAGCAAGCTTATTGAAGGCTCAAGACCCGGGGACGACTTGAGGCCCACGGGTGTGAGCCGCCATATGTTTAACTTGTATTATAAGGTAAACTTAGTTAGTTATTGAGCCGGACACATTGTGTATGAGCCGGCCGGGACTATGTAAGCCATCGGGCATCAACCTGTATATAAAGGGGTGACCCGGCGGCAGGTTGACTCAAGAAACAACTAATTGAGAACTAGGTCAAGCATATTCTCTCCCTAGTAATCGAAACCCAAGCAATACAACCTAAAGTAGGAGTAGGCTTTTACCTTGTTGAGAGGGCCCGAACAAGGGTAAACTCTCTGTGTCCTTTGTCCCGTTTAACCCCTTCAGGATAACCTAGCTACGATGGCTCCACACCTAAGTCCTTTTGCTAGGGCATCTGTCGTGTTAAGTCCACGACAATATTTGATGCATCCGTCATCGCAAATGTTTTGCACCTTTTTTGAAAAAAATACACCATCATTTGTGATTATTGCATCGCACATAGTTTCGTCGAAGGATCTCTGATCGTAGTGCCGCGTTAGCAGCATCCTATAGTAGTGGATACACTGCATCTCACTGGTAATGTGGAAGATGTGAATTCATGGGTGCTGGATTGGATGACTAAGAACACGCACTACAAAGCTCCGACCTCTGAATTTCTTCACGTCATCCCAGTCAGTCCTACCACTGAAGGCGCCAGGCTCATTTATGAGGAACCTGAACTTTCAAATCATCTAATGCAAGTGCCGATGAAGCCTTTGAAGGCTGGCCAAGCTCCAAGGACCACACTCCTTGTGAAGGAATCGCTCTATGTCCCAAGGACTATATATTGCATTCTAACCAAAACCCTCAGTCCAATCAAGGGCCACAACTCTGATGAAGAAGAGGTTATCGGCATCATGAAGAATCTGTTGTTCAACATCATCCATGGTATTCCTATCAACTACCACGATTTCTTCATGAGGACTTTGTCCAATAATGCTCTGTCACCTTTTGAGTTGAAGCCTTATGCTCCCTGGATGATAAAATTCATCAGATCAAGGTCTTCAATTCATTACCAGGCTGACTATCAAAATCAACTCAGCTATTTGCCACCTATTGAAGTCCTCAAAAGGGCCATTTCCTGAACTGATGAGAAAGCCAAAGCTGTTGTTATTAATGAAGGCACTCGTCCATTGGATGGTCGGTTTTGCAAAGCTGCATCCTTTTCCACCAATGATGACCCTGTAACACAACATTCTGTCGCCAAAGCTTCAAAGCAAAATCCTCAACCCACTACCTCACGAGTGATGACTGATCGCCAGCTTCTCCTCAGTCTTCATCAGAAGGTAGATCGCAATCACAAGTGGGCAAGCGTCAATTTGGCTCGATTATTCAGAATACGACTATCACGCAAAACACTGTGAAGAAGAATCACTACTACCTACATGATGTTTTTGATCGCTCTTGAGCTATGTTGTCTCACCTCTACAGTGATGAAGATCTTAAACAGATGGGCTTCCAACAGGACTTTGACTGGTCTCAGCCACCTTCGAAGAAATTCAAGAAATGCAATGGGACAGCAACATAATACGGCGGGTCAAGGTGGCAATGGTAAGCGCAAGGCTGATGGTGGTTTAGACTTTGTGGCTAACACCATACGCAAAATAATAATCAGCATCGTAAGGGGAAGTCGTTAGTGCCCCGATTTGGCGGGCCAAAATTCAACCTTGAGGCGATGATGAATCATCCTTGCCCAAAGCACGGTATGCAAGAGAAGCCGGCCAGTCACCTATGGAAGGATTGCTTCATCATGAGGGAGTAGAGAAATTCCAGTTTCTCCAAGAATAATCATGGCCGGAATGGAGGCTCAGGATCCGGCTCTCACGGACCTAGTTTTGGTGGTGGCGACTCAAACTCCGGTTTTCAGGGCCAAAGTAGTCAAGGTGGTTTCAATCAACAATCTGGTCAAGGGAATCCGCAGTAGCAGTCTGGCTATCAGAGCAATCCGAAGCAGCTGAATAGTTGTCTGTATCATGTGTTACCACGAGCTTGTGCAAACGAGATTAGAAAATTCATAAGCGGGTGGTGAACGCGGTTGAGCTGGCAGTCCCTCGATACTTACGATGGTCCGAACATCCCATTGTATGGAGCCGTGAGGATCGCCCACCCCGGGTTGACAATGCAGGTCAATTGGCTTTGGTGGTTGCCCCTCAGGTGGGAGGTTACACGTTTACTAAAGTGCTTATGGATGGAGGCAGTAGCAGCAATATCCTTTACTATGATACTTTTCGCCGTATGAATCTAACTGACAAAGATCTTAAGCTGTCTTCTACTGTTTTTCTTGGGGTGGTGACTGCTAAGTCGGCATACCCAGTGGTAAGATAGCTTTGGAAGTAGCTTTTGGAGATGATCATGATTTCAGAGCTGAGACATTGACTTTTGAAGTAGTCAAGATCAAGAGCCCTTATCACGCCCTGTTTGGACGGCTGGCTTATGCTAAATTCATGGCACAGCCTTGTTATGTTTATTTGCAGCTTAACATGCCGAGTCGTAAGGGCACTATCACAGTACACGGCAAACAGGAAGATAGCTTTGGAGTGTGAAGATGGTGATGCTGCTTATGCTAAGTCTGTTTGTGCAACAGAGGAGTTGAAGTTCTATAAAGATAATGTTGACCTGGTCAATATGACACCTTTGAAAAAGCCAAGCACAGAGCATGATCCTTTGTTGAAGTTTAAGTCAGCAGATGACACTAAGCTGGTTGATTTTGTACCTGGGGATTCATCCAAGCAGTTCAGTATCAGTGCTAATATGGACCCGAAATAGGAAAGCGCGCTCATCGAGTTCATCCGTGAGAACCGGGACATCTTTGCATGGAAGCCTTCAGACATGCCACGTGTACCGAGCGAACTCGCTGAGCACACTCTCAATGTTGATCCAAAGTTTAAAATGGTCAAGCAATTCCTTCGTTGTTTTAATGAAGAGAGGCATAAGGCCATTGTGAAGAAGTGGCCCGACTCTTGGCGGCCGGGTTCATCATTGAAGTTTTTCATCCTGAATGGTTGTCTAACCCGGTAATGGTACTTCAGAAAAATGGCACCTAGTGTATGTGCGTGTATTACACCGATCTTAACAAGGCCTGTCCGGCTGATCCTTTTGCTCTCCCCCGTATTGATCAGATCATTGATGTTACGGCTGGTTGTGAGCATTTGAGTTTTTTGGATGCTTATTATGGTTATCATTAGATCAAGGTGGCAGTTAAGGTCCAGGAGAAGACAACTTTCATCACTCCCTTTGGAGCCTTCTGCTATGTGTCTATGCTTTTTGGGCTCAAGAGTGCCCAGGCGACTTATCAGCGATGTGTTCCAAATTGCCTTCATGACCATATTGGACGCAATGTTCATGCTTATGTGGATGATATTATTGTGAAATCCAGGAAGAAAGAGACTTTGATAGATGATTTGAAAGAGACCTTTGACAATTTCCGGGTCTACAAGATGATGCTTAACCCGGCCAAGTGTGTCTTTGGTGTGCCAGTAGGCAAGCTCGTGGGGTTTTTTTAGTTTCTTGGAGAGGCATTGAAGCTAACCCGGAGAAAATCAAGGCTATAACTTCTTTGGCTAAACCGCCATGTATCAATGACGTCCAGCGTTTGGCGGGTCGTATTGCGGCTTTGAGCCGGTTTATAAGCCGTCTGGGAGAGAAGGCTATTCCTTTGTATCAAATGATGAAGAAAAAAGATCACTTTGTCTGGAGTGATGCTGCCAATTAGGCATTTGAGGCGTTGAAAAAGCAGTTGCCTGAGCTGCCAATCCTTGCAGCTTCTACCGATAAGGAGCCCTTGCTGTTATATGTAGCTGCTAATAGCAGAGCCGTCACTGTAGCAGTTGTTGTGGAAAGGAAAGAATCAGGTAGGGAACATCCGATTCAGCGACCGGTTTACTATGTCAGTGAGGTACTCATTGAGTCCAAGTAGAGATACCCACATTGGCAGAAGCTGGTTTACGGAGTGTTCATGGCTAGTCATAAATTAAAGCAGTATTTCCTTGGTCATCCCATCATTGTGGTTAGTTCTGCTCCCTTAGGGGATATTATTCAAAACAGATAAGCCACAGGCCGAGTAGCCAAGTGGGCTATTGAGCTTCAACCCCATGGTTTGAAATATATGCCTCGGATAGCTATCAAGTCTCAAGAACTTGTAGATTTCACCAATGATTGGACAGAGCTGCAGATGCCCGAGGAAAAGCCGGATAACACATATTGGACTATTCATTTTGATGGGTCTAGGCAATTGGAAGGCTCGGGGGCTGGAGTTATTTTGACTTCCCCACGAGGTGATAAATTTTGTTATGTCTTAAGATTGATGTTCCCTTGTACTAACAATGCAGCTGAGTATGAGGCCCTTGAGATGAATTTAAGCCGGGTGAGGTGCTTTGGTGACTCAGATTTGGTGGCTCAACATGTTTTTGGAACTTGGGATTCCAAAGACTCACTCATGGTAGCTTATCGCCAAGAGGTTGGTGCTATCGCTGGTCATTTCAAGGGCTATCAAGTGGAGCATGTTGATCGCAGGAAAAATGAGGCGAATGATGCTTTAAGCCGGCTGGGGTCCCAGCGTAAGCCGGTACCACCTAATGTTTTCCTTGATATTTTGCATAACCCTTCATTTAAGTGCCTACGGATGAAGATCTTGCTATTCCTGACCCGGAGGCGCAGTTGGTGGCGGCTCTTCATGCTATCCCGGATTGCATAGTTCCATATTTTGCTTATATGACCCAGGGTGAGTTACCTGAAGATGAAACTTTAGCTAGGAAGATAACCCAGTGGTTTAAGTCCATGACTATTGTTAATGGAGAGTTGCACCGATGCAGTGTAGCAGGGGCATTTTAGTGTTGTGTTTCTCCTGAGGAGGGTCGTGAGATTCTATGAGAGATTCATGAAGGAGATTGTGGCCATCATGCCGGCTCTAAGTCTCTCGTGGCTAAGGATTTTCATCATGGGTTCTATTGGCTGACGGCTCATGCTGATGCAGACGGTTTGGTTAGCAAGTGTGATGGTTGTCAGAAATTTTCAAGACGAGATCATGTGTCGGCTCAAGAATTGAGGACGATTCCAATTACTTGGCCGTTTGCAGTCTGGGGGCTGGATATGGTTGGGCCTTTTAAAAGATCCGAAGATAAAAAACTCATGTCTTGGTGGCAGTTGACAAGTTTATGAAGTGGGTTGAGGCAGAGCCGGTCAGCAAGTGTGACGCGGCAACAACGATTCAATTCATCAAAAAGCTGATTTTCCGTTTTGGCTACCCTCACAGCATCATAACTGATAATGGCACTAATCTGTCCAAGGGTGCTATGAAAAACTTCTGTCAATGAGAACATATTCGTCTTGATGTTTCATCGGTGGCCACCCCCAATCCAACGGTCAAGCTGAAAGAGCCAATCAAGAAATCTTGAGAGGCATAAAACTCTGGCTTATGGTCCCTTTGCAAAGGGCCCCAGGTTGTTGGGTTGAGGAGTTACCTTCTGTGCTTTGGAGTATCAATACTACCCCCAACAGTTCTACGGGTTACACGCCTTTCTTTATGGTTTACGGAGCAGAGGCGGTTCTCCCCAGTGACATCCATCATGACTCATCTCGCGTGGCAGCTTATGTTGAAGCTGATAATGAAAAGGCACGTCAAGATGCTCTTGACCACCTGGATGAGGAGCGAGACCTTGCGGCGGCTCATTTAGCAATCTACTAGCAAGATCTGCATCAATATCATAGTCGCCTAGTTATAACCCGGACCTTTCAAGAAGGTGACTTGGTGCTCCGACTTATCCAGGATCAAACAAATATGCATAAGTTATCCCCACCGTGGGAAGGGCCTTTTGTGGTCAACAAAAATATAAACAATGGATCATACTACCTCATCGACGTTCGAGGCCACAAGGATTCACGCACGTCAGAGGAGGAGACCCGTCAGCCATGGAATATTGCTCATCTTCGGCCTTATTACACCTGAGCCACCGACTCTTTTGTTGTACATATTTCTACTCATGTATATATTATGATTAGTATAATAAAGCTGGCATCCCTGGTAATTGAAGGCCTCTGTTGTTTCATTTCTGAATATGTGAGTCTTTATTGTCAATTCCTAAGATCACTTGGGGGCTTCCTCCTCACTGAGCATAGCTATGACTACCCTTTTGATCCGGCTTGCACGCCTTGTTACAAATAACATGGAGGCTTCCTGCTCACTCAGCATAACTATGATTACCCTTTGATCCGGCTTATACGCCTTGTTGCAAATGACTTCGGGGCTCTTTTACTCAAGTTGAATGGCTGCCAAAGAGAACTTGTGATAATGTGTAGTTCAAACATAGGTAACCTGCCTTGATGGCTTGTTAAAGGTCACTTGGGGGCTTCCTGTTCAATGAACATAGCTATATTACCCTTTTGATCGGCTTGGATGCTAGGTGTATTCACCAAAATCTGTGTTATCCTGCCTTTGTATGTCTGCCACTCCGCTGAGGTAATCCTGGAATGGCTCGCCGAACTCTTAATAGTCAATCTTATAAAGACCCTGAACTTGTCAAGGTTAAAACGGCGATTGGTCATGTGAGGCCCGGCTTATAGGTTTGAATAAAGGATTAACTCAGTGGTTGTGCGGCCCTTGAATAGCACTTGATATTGAGGTTTGGCAGCCTATGAAAGCCTTGTTTTTCTATTTGAACATTTTTTGGGTTCATCTTTTGTACCATATTGACATGTGGTTTAAAATAATTCAGGCCATATAGCCTTAATCTTTGTGGCTCATATTTGAGCATGTCTGAGGTTTTGATAACCCGGCCTGGATTTGGACAATAAGTCGCCAGTGTGTTTTGATTGTGCATTTAGAGCGTTGTGCTCTAAATCTTTCGGATATTACCCTCAATGCATTTGGCATGGTTAGCCGGTAGTGTGAACAAATATAAAAGGTATGTTATTCGTTTATTCTATGAATATGCGTGGTTTTTGATAACCCACCCTGGTTATGGACTATGCAAGTCACCAGTGGATTTTATATTGGGCATCAAGACCCGCCTTGGGGTAAACCGCCAGGGCACATGTTATCTGCTTGTGTATAGGGAGTATGATGAATAGGACTCGTCTGACTAATACTATTATGAGCAGAAACGACATATCTTTACATATCAAGATCGGCGGTTTAAAGTGTTATGAACAATAAAACTTGCACAACGGCATGATAAATCATGGTTTTCATCTAGCCTATTAGAAGGAATTGAGCAGCCCAAAAGAAGAAGTGTTTTGATGCACATAGCATCCCATGCTGTGGATGATAAGCCATCACTTGGATCAGTTCTCTTGGCCTTGGCATGTTTAAGATTCCGGGTTATCTTGCACTGGTTCTTCTTCTTCTTGTTCACCCGTTTGCTGGAAGTCAGACGTGGCCCAGTTGATCCCAGTCAAAGCTCTAAATATAGCTTCATCATCTATAAGGCTTGACGAGTCAATATCAGGGGCAAAGGTATGCTTACGTGTTGGCGGGATAAGGTCCACAGACTCATGAGTCGGCGCCTTCACCTTTGCATTATCAGCATCATAAACCGGATGGTACTTGGAGATATCAGTTTCTTCAGCCAATTTGCTTGCCAAAGGACGTATGTTCCTTACTATATTGGTGAAGTTGTCGGCACTGAAGGGAGGCCCATCTTCTTTTAAGCTTGGGCAACCGGTGGCTAGCTCTTCCGGGTCAAGTTCTACTTGCCACACTTTTGCCCGGCTTAGTGCGGTGATGGCGCCGACTCTGGTGGCTGATCGTTTCAATTTTTCAACCCTTTGTGGAAGCACGGACAACTTTTCCAACACTTCCTTGATGAGGGAAGGTGGTTTTTTCTTATGGGAGGTAGTAGAGATAGGCCATTGAGCAACAGTGTACCACTGCTCCACAAGACTATATACAACCTTAAACCGGATGCGCAGGTCTTGACCCAGCTTGGAGCATCTGGAGCCTACATTACCAAAGATATTTACAAACCGGCTCAACGGTTGATCAGTACTGATGATGATAGATTGAAGTATACTATTACTTACCAAAGATGGCAGCTATCATGGTGCTGATATGATATTTTAAATCGGACAACTCGTCGGTTACCGGCTTAAGAGCAGTTTCCACATCTTCTGCTATATTCAATAAACTGCCTTCTCGGTCTCCCAGCCGGTTCTCTCAGCACTGAAGTCCTTTATTAGATTTTCAATGTTTTCCAAAGCGGACTTCAGCTCTGATTTGGCCTTTGAAGTTTCCGGTTGCTGGGTTTGAAGGTTTTGCCTCAGATCATTGACTTGGGATTCCTTCATATTCAGTTCAGCCTGAGACATGCAACAAATAGGCAACGCTATGGTCATCTCATTTGAAGTACCAAGCACAATACAAGTATTTTACTTGGCACTCGGGGGCTAATGTACATTGCTCTTTTTGAAGACCATTCTCTGCTGACCCGGCTAAAATTCTACAACTATGGCTAGTTCATGTTGGCTACATATTCGGATTTTATACATAAATATGGTGATAAGTCTCGGCTTAGCCATGCTGATTAAGCCGGCCCTTGGGGGCTACAGGTGCAAAATTGAGATCTACTATTTGAAGTCCCGACTTAACTTGTCAGTTTAAGCCGGCCCTTGGGAGCTACACATGTGAAGTTAAGAGCTATGATTTGAAGTCCTGGCTTCAGCTATGCAGCTTAAGCCGGCCCTTGACGGCTACTTGTGTTGATTCTGCAGTTCTAACATTCTATAACATGGATATCAAGATCAACAAGGATATTTAAAGTCTACAACATATTCAAGTTTTTCATATTCAATAGACTAGGCGGCTGACGGGTATATATTTATATGAGACAAGTTTTTTGCTTACCTCAAAACGATCTTTCATGAGATTAACCAAGCCGGTTTCAAAGTCACGGATGGAGTAACCCACATGAATCTCCTGGGCATTGAATTGAGCATAGCTCTCTAGATCCAGTTTCCACTTGCTTTTGTCAGCAGCTGAGAATTCCTCTTTGGCGATGTGCTTGGACAAGACGACGGGGTTACCTAGTGCTATGTAAGCCGTCCCAGGAACTATGACATCTTTGGTTTCTTGAGCTGGCTGAGCGGGGCTGGGCGGCTTGGCGTTCTCTGGATCAACGTTCATAGGGTTCGTGGTGACAGGGTGCTCCTCTAGTGGTGGGTCATCCATGGCTGCTTCTGAAGCTTGATGCAAAGATTTAGACGTTGTATGCTTCTTCGGGTCAGCCACCTTGGGATCTTCGGACGGTTTCTTAACCTTCAACTTCTTGCTGGGTTTGGCCATGGCACTGAAATAAAAACATATGATGAGATTGGTATATCAAGTTGGGTAAGCTGTTAAAGCAAGCAGGCTTAAGTGTTCTCACCTAGGTACGGTCTTGAATAGAGGGACCTGGGTTCTAGTGGAGTCACCGGATGAAGAGTGAGAGGTTCCCTGATAGTTTGAATCGGAAAGGTTAAGAGGTTGTCAAAAAAGACCCTCTTTGGGAAAAGCTAAGTCGGAAATCTGTGAAACTTCCGGACGATGCTTGCGAGGAGCCGATGTGTTGGGTAAGCCGAAGGAGAGAATTCCACTGCCGGTGTTCCGAGTTGTGCGGTGAGCTTCATGCTGCTATTTCTTTAAAAGAAAGTTGGGATCTAGATAAGCTAAAGGGTTAGAAAACCTTACTTTCCGGCTCGCTTGTCGAACTTTCTGTCTTGGCAAATGTTCTGAGCCAGAGGAGAGAATAATTAACTCTTCATCGTCTGCACGGCTTGCCTCCTCATCAATCACATGGCTAAGAAAATAATTTGAGGTAAGATGACTGAAGTTGGAAATAGTTTAAATACTTACAGCTAGCGGTTTGTTGATTACATAGAAAGGATTTAACCCTATTTTGCTGCAATCTGTCGAGCTCTCGTTCAGCAGGGTTTTGGTCATGTCATTGATGTATTCATCAGCCAGCTCTATCTGGCAGTGGCGTTGGGGATCTTTGGCATCTCAAGTGTACTCGCACATTAAGCCGGATCGGCGGCTTAAGGGCAGAATTCTCTATACAACCTAGCATTGGGCTAGGTCGATTCCTATAAATCCGTTAGCCATTAAGGCTATGATCTTTGAAAAGACAGGCATATATTTGGCCCGTTCTTCTGTGCTAATCCGTTCTGACAAAGGGTGCCTCTAAGCCGGTTCTCACGATAACCCGACAGAGGATTCTCTCCTTCTGGAGAAGTGTCTTGGCAGTAAAACCAAGTTTGGTTCCAGTCCTTGGGGTGACTAGGCAGTTTGGCCGCTGGAAAGGTGGCTTTTTTCGCCTCTGAATTAAAATGCCACCTCACTCTAGGCTGGGCCCATGTGTGAACTCAGTCTGACGGTTTAAATAGTAAAATTCCCTGAATAGTTCTATAGTGGGCTCTTGTTGAAGGTACACCTTGTAGAACAATTGAAAGTTGCAGATGTCTAAAATGGAATTGGGCCCAATATCTTGAGGTGAAGCTTGAAAAGCTGCAGCACATCACGGAAGAATTTCGAGATGGGAGGGGTAAAACCTCGGAGCAGATGATCAGTAAAGAAAACTACTTCACCTTCCTTGGGCTCAGGAGGGGTTTCTGTGCCTGGGACCCTCCAATGGATGACATCTTTTTTGGTTAAGACCCCCATTTGAACATATCCCTTCAATGTTTCCTCGATGACCCGGGAAACGACCCAGTTGCATGAGCTTTAGACATTTTTGACTACAAAGGAAAATATTGTTGGGTTAAGGATTCTGATGCTAAGCCGGCTAGTCATCAAAAAGTAAGTGCTACCAAGAATGACATAGCTAAACTGGAACACAGTACCAGGTTATGCATATGGAGAACATATCTTGCCGGCTTAACAAGGTTGACTCAAGAAACAACTGATCGAGAACTAGGTCAAGCGTATTCGCTCCCTAGTAATCGAAACCCAAGCAATACAACCTAAGGCAGGAGTAGGCTTTTACCTCGTTGAGAGGGGCCGAACATGGGTAAACTCTATGTGTCCTTTGTCCCGTTTAACCCCTTCAAGATAACCTAGCTACGATGGTTCCACACCTAAGTCCTTTTGCTAGGGTTAGGTCCACGACAGTATTTGATGCACCCGTCATTGCAAATGTTTTGCACCTTTTTTGACATTTTTACACCACCATTTCTGATTTTTGCATCGCACATAGTTTCGTCGAAGGATCTCTGATCGTAGTGTCACGTTAGAAGCATCCTACAGTAGTGGCTACACTACATCTCACTGGTAATGTGGAAGATGTGAATTCATGGGTGCTGGATTGGATGACTGAGAACACGCACTACAAAGCTCCGACCTCTGAATTGCTTCAAGCCGTCCCAGTCAGTCCTCCCACTGAAAGCGCCAGGCTCATTTATGAGGAACCTGAACTTTCAAATCGTCTAATGCAAGTGCTGGTGAAGCCTTTGAAGGCTGGCCAAGCTCCAAGGACCACATTCCTTGTGAAGGAATTGCTCTATGTTCCAAGGACTGTATATCGCATTCTAACCAAAACTCTCAGTTCAATCAAGGGCCACAACTCTGATGAAGAAGAGGTTGTTGGCATCATGAAGAATCTGTTGTTCAACATCATCCATGGTATTCCTATCAACTACCACGATTTCTTCATGAGGACTTTGGCCAATGCTTTTCTGTCACCTTTTGAGTCGAAGCCTTATGCTCCCAGGATCATGAAATTCATCAGATCAAGGTCTTCAATTCATTACCAGGCTGACTATCAAAATCATCTCAGCTATTTGCCGCCTATTGAAGTCCTCAAAAGGACCATTTCCTCAGCTGATGAGAAAGCCAAAGTTGTTGTTATTAATGAAGGCACTCGTCCATTGGATGGTCGGTTTTGCAAAGCTGCATCCTATTCCACCAATGATGACTCTGCAACACAACATTCTGTCGCCAAAGCTTCAAAGCAAAATCCTTAAGCCACTACCTCACGATTGATGAGTGATCGCGAGCTTCTCCTCAGTCTTCATCAGAAGGTAGATCGCAATCACAAGTGGGCAAACGTCAATTTGGCTCGATTCTTCAGAATATGACTATCACGCAAAACACTTTGAAGAAGAATCACTACTACCTACATGAAGTTTTTGATCTCTCTTGGGCTATATTGTCTCACCTCTACGGTGATGAAGATCTCAAGCAGATGAGCTTCCAACAGGACTTTAACTGGTCTCATCCACCTTCGACGAAATTCAAGAAATGCAAAGGGACAACAACATAATACGGCGGGTCAAGGTGGCAACGGTAAGCGCAAGGCTGATGGTGGTTTAGACTTTGTGGCTAACACCATACGCAGAATAATAATCAGCATCGTAAGGGGAAGTCGTTAGAACCCGGTTTGGTGGGCCAAAATTCAACCTTGAGGCGATGATGAATCATCCTTGCCTGAAGCACGGTACACAAGAGAAGCCGGCCACTCACCTATGGAAGGATTGTTTCATCATGAGGGAGTACAAAAATTCCACTTTCTTCCAGAATAATCATGGCCGGAATGGCGGCTCAGGATCCGGCTCTCATGGTCCTGGTTTTGGTGGTGGCGGCTCAAACTCCGGTTTTAAGGGCCAAGGCAATCAAGGTGGTTTCAATCAACAATCTGGTCAAGGGAATCCGCAACAGTAGTCTAGCTATCAAAGCAATCCGAAGCAGCTGAATAGTAGTCGGTATCATGTGTTTACCACAAGCTTGTGCAAACGAGATCAGAAAATTCATAAGCGGGCGGTGAACGCGGTTGAGCAGGCAGTGCCTCGATACTTACGGTTGTCCGAACATCCCATTGTATGGAGCCGTGAGGATCACCCACCACGGGTTGACAATCCAGGTCAATTGGCTTTGGTGGTTGCTCCTCAGGTGGGAGGGTACAAGTTTACTAAAGTGCTTATGGATGGAGGCAGCAACAGCAATATCCTTTACTATGATGCTTTTCACCGTATGAATCTAACTAACAAAGATCTTAAGCCATCTTCTACTGTTTTTCATGGGGTGGTGGCCGGTAAGTCGGCATACCCAGTGGGTAAGATATCTTTGGAAGTAGCTTTTGGAGATGATCATGATTTCAGAGCTGAGAAATTGACTTTTGAAGTATTCAAGATCAAGAGCCCTTATCACGCCCTGTTTGGATGGCGGGCTTATGCTAAATTCATGGCACAGCCTTGTTATGTTTATTTGCAGCTTAAGATGTCGAGTCGTAAGGGCACTATCACAGTACACGGCAACAGGAAGATAGCTTTGGAGTGTGAAGAGGGCGATGCTGCTTATGCTGAGTCTGTTTGTGCAACAGAGGAGTTGAAGTTCTATAAAGATAATGTTGACCCGACCGATATGACACCTTTGAAAATGCCAAGCACAGAGCATGACTTTGTTGAAGTTTAAGTCGGCAGATGACACTAAGCTGGTTGATTTTGTACCTGGCGATTCATCCAAGCTGTTCAGTATCAGTGCTAATATGGATCCGAAAAAGGAAAGCGCGCTCATCGAGTTCATCCGTGAGAACCGAGACATCTTTGCATGGAAGCCTTCAGACATGCCAGGTGTACCGAGGGAACTCGCTGAGCACACTTTCAATGTTGATCCAATGTTTAAACCAGTCAAGCTATTCCTTCATCGTTTTAATGAAGAGAGGCGTAAGGCAAAGTTTAAACTGGTCAAGCAATTCCTTCATCGTTTTAATGAAGAGAGGCGTAAGGCCATTGGTGAAGAAGTGGCCCGGCTCTTGGCGGCCGGGTTCATCATTGAAGTTTTTCATCCTGAATGGTTGGCTAACCCGGTGCTGGTACTTAAGAAAAATGGCACCTGGCGTATGTGCGTGTATTACACCGATCTTAATAAGGCCTGTCCGGCTGATCCTTTTGCTCTCCCCGGTATTGATCAGATCATTGATGTTACGACTGGTTGTGAGCATTTGAGTTTTTTGGATGCTTATTATGGTTATCATTAGATCAAGATGGCAGTTAAGGTCCAGGAGAAGACAACTTTCATCACTCCCTTTGGAGCCTTCTGCTATGTGTCTATGCTTTTGGGGCTCAAGAGTGCCCAGGCGACTTATCAGCGATGTGTTCCAAATTGCCTTCATGACCATATTGGACGCAATGTTCATGCTTATGTGGATGATATTATTGTGAAATCCAGGAAGAAAGAGACTTTGATAGATGATTTGAAAGAGACCTTTGACAATCTCCGGGTCTACAAGATGATGCTTAACCCGGCCAAGTGTGTCTTTGGTGTGCCAGTAGGCAAGCTCGTGGGTTTTTTTTAGTTTCTTGGAGAGGCATTGAAGCTAACCCGGAGAAAATCAAGGCTATAACTTCTTTGGCTAAACCGCCATGTATCAATGATGTCCAGCGTTTGGCGGGTCGTATTGCGGCTTTGAGCCGGTTTATAAGCCGTCTGGGAGAGAAGGCTATTCCTTTGTATCAAATGATGAAGAAAAAAGATCACTTTGTCTGGAGTGATGCTGCCAATCAGGCGTTTGAGGCGTTGAAAAAGCAGTTGGCTGAGCTGCCAATCCTTGTAGCTCCTATCGATTAGGAGCCCTTGCTGTTATATGTAGCTGCTAAAAGCAGAGCCGTGAGTGTAGCGGTTGTTGTGGAAAGGAAAGAATCAGGCAGGGAACATCCGATTCAGCGGCCGGTTTACTATGTCAGTGAGGTACTCATTGAATCCAAGCAGAGATACCCACATTGGTAGAAGTTGTTTTTTGGAGTGTTCATGGCTAGTCGTAAATTAAAGCGGTATTTCCTTGGTCATCCCATCACTGTGAGTGTAGCGGTTGTTGTGGAAAGGAAAGAATCAGGCAGGGAACATCCGATTCAGCGGCCGATTTACTATGTCAGTGAGGTACTCATTGAATCCAAGCAGAGATACCCACATTGGTAGAAGCTGGTTTATGGAGTGTTCATGGCTAGTCGTAAATTAAAGCGGTATTTCCTTGGTCATCCCATCACTGTGGTCAGTTCTTCTTCCTTAGGGGATATTATTCAAAACAGAGAAGCCACAGGCCGGGTGGCCAAGTGGGCTATTGAGCTTGGACTCCATGGTTTGAAATATATGCCTCAGATAGTTATCAAGCCACTAAACTATACAGTGCTGAAGATCTTGATACGTCTCCAATGTATCTATATTTTTGATTGTTCCATGCTATTATATTATCTATTTTGGATGTTTAATGGGCTTTAATATGCACTTTTATATTATTTTTGGGACTAACCTATTAACCGGAGGCCCAGTGCCAGTTTCTGTTTTTTTGCCTATTTCGGTGTTTCGCATAAAAGGAATATCAAACGGAATCCAAACAGAAGGAAACCTTCGCAAGGGTCTTTCTTGGAACAAACATCATCCAGGAGACTTGGAGTGGAAGTCAGGGACGCAACGAGGCAGCCACGAGGTAGGAGGGCGCGCCCCCCACCCTCGTGGGCCCCTCGTAGCTCCACCGACATACTTCTTTCGCCTATATATACTCTTAAACCCTAAAAACATCTAGGAGAGCCACGAAACCACTTTTCCTCCGCGGCAACCTTCTGTACCTGTGAGATCCCATCTGGGGACCTTCTCCGGTGATCTGCCAGAGGGGGAATCGATCACGGAGGGCTTCTACATCAACACCATAGCCTCTCCGATGATGTGTGAGTAGTTTACCACAGACCTTCGGGTCCATAGTTATTAGCTAGATGGCTTCTTCTCTCTCTTAGGTTCTCAATACAAAGTTCTCCTCGATGTTCTTGGAGATCTATTTGATGTAATATTCTTTTGCGGTGTGTTTGCCGAGATCCGATGAATTGTGGATTTATGATCAAGCTTATCTATGAACAATATTTGGTTCTTCTCTGAATTCTTATATGCATGATTTGATACCTTTGCAAGTCTCTTCTAATTATCAGTTTAGTTTGGCCTACTAGATTGATCTTTCTTGCAATGGGAGAAGTGCTTAGCTTTGGGTTCAATCTTGCGGTGTCCTCTCCCAGTGACAGTAGGGGCAGCAAGGCACGTATTGTATTGTTGCCATTGAGGATAAAAAGATGGGGTTTATATCATATTGCTTGAGTTTACCCCTCTACATCATGTCATCGTGCCTAAAGCATTACTCTGTTCTTATGAACTTAGTACTCTAGATGCATGCTGCATAGAGGTCGATGTGTGGAGTAATAGTAGTAGATGCAGAATCATTTCGGTCTACTTAACACGGACATGATGCCTATATTTCATAATCATGCCTAGATATTTTCATAAGGATGCGCTTTTCTATCAATTGCTCGGCAGTAATTTGTTCACCCACCGTAATACATGCTATCATGAGAGAAGCCACTAGTGAAACCTATGGGTCCCGGGTCTATTTTATATCATATAAGTTTCTGATCTACAATTCTAGTTTACTATTTATTTTATTTTGCAATCTTTACTTTCCAATCTATACAACAAAAATACCAAAAATATTTATCTTGTTATCTTTATCAGATCTCACTTTTGCAAGTGGCCGTGAAGGGATTGACAACCCCTTTATCGCATTGTTTGCAAGGTTCTTAATTGTTTGTGCAGGTACAAGGTGACTTGCGTGTAGTCTCCTACTGGATTGATACCTTGGTTCTCAAAAACTGAGGGAAAATACTTACGCTACTTTGTTGCATCACCCTTTCCTCTTCAAGGGAAAAGCAACGCATGCTCAGTAGGTAGCAAGAAGGATTTCTGGTGCCGTTGCCGGGGAGATCTACGCTCAAGTCAAGACATACCAAGTACCCATGATAAACTCTTCTCCCTCGCATTACATTATTTGCCATTTGCATCTCGTTTTCCTCTCCCCCACTTCACCTTTGCCATTTTATTTGCCCTTTTTTCGTTCGCCTCTTTTTCGCTTGCCTCTTGTGTGTCCATGTGTTAGATCGTTTATTTGCCCTCATGGCTAGTTCTCCTATCATTGTTAACACTCCAGATAATGAAGTTCTTAATTTTAAACAAAGGGAGGGAGAAAACCTAAAATATGCTTGGTATAGAATTTGTAATGCTCAAAATAGATCTACTAAAAAGCAATCTACTTCCGTTCTTCTCCGCAATTTTTACGTAGGCATCACTCCATGTTATAGATATGTTCTTGACACCATTACCGGAGGGAATTTCTTGGGTAGCCATACTTTTGATTCTTATAATGCTATGATATATTTGTTAGGCCCACTACCTCTTTTGGTCAATGGAACTATTTTAACCTTGGAACATGTGATGCAAAGGCTTGATATTATTGAAAATAAAATTGCCACTGTGAAGTTAATCGAAAATTTTGATAAAAAGATCCACAACCAAATTACTCAATATGGATCTAAGGTAGGACTTACTCTGAAAAATATTAAGGAAAAGGAACCCATAGTTAATGAGAAGATAGATCAAGATTCCACTAGAATTGTAAAGTCGAAGATATTATTACCAACTTGGGGTCTGCTTTCTCCGCCATTAAGAATACCTCAAATCCTCCTCCTACCAAAGTTGCCAAGTTTATCTATGTTCCTAAAAATAAGGGTGAATCTTCTAGTAAGAAAAATGAAGATCTCAAATCAATAAGTGTTCAACCCAACTTTTTAGATATCATTAAGGAACCTTTTGCTATAAATGAATTTCTTGATTTCCTACCTAGGAGTTTGATCATTAGCAAAAACAAAGAACCTCCTAAGGGTTATAAGTGTTCAATTGAAGAATTGCATGCTGAAGATGACAATACCTAGATCTATTATTGCTTTTATGCCTAGCTAGGGGCGTTAAACGACAGCGCTTATTGTGAGGCAACCCAATTTTATTTTTGTTCCTTGCTTTTTGTTCCTGTTTAGTAATACATAAATCATCTAGCCTTTGTTATGATTGTGTTTTTTTATGTTTTAATAGGTGTTTGTGCCAAGTAAAGCCTTTAGGATCTTCTTGGGTGATTGTTGTTTGATCTTGCTGGAAAAAACAGAAAGTATGTGCTCACAAGAATAATTTTCTTTTTTTACCAGAGAGCGATAAAATACAAATTCCTACTGTAGTAGATCAATATACAAATTATTTAGGTCATCCTAAGTTTTCAGAGTTTTTGGAGTTACATAAATATTCGAAACCTCCAGATTGCTACACTGTTCTATTTTTCACAGATTTTGATTTTCATGTGTTTTTTTGCTTATATTGATGAATCTATGTCTAGTATTGGGGGGTATGAACCATAGAGAAGTTGGAATACAGTAGGTTTAACACCAATATAAATAAAGAATGAGTTCATTACAGTACATTAAAGTGGTGGTTTCTTTTCTTATACTAACGGAGCTCATGAGATTTTCTGTTGAGTTTTGTGTTGTGAAGTTTTCAAGTTTTTGGGTAAAGATTTCATGGATTTAGGAACAAGGAGTGGCAAGAGCCTAAGCTTGGGGATTCCCATGTCACCCCAAGATAAAATTCAATGACAACCAAAAGCCTAAGCTTGGGGATTCCCCGGAAGGCATCCCCTCTTTCGTCTTCATCTATCGGTAACTTTACTTGAGGCTATATTTTTATTCACCACATGATATGAGTTTTGCTTGGAGCGTCTTGTATGATTTGAGTCTTTGCTTTTTTAGTTTACCACAATCATCCTTGTTGTACACACCTTTTGGGAGAGACACACATGAATCGGAATTTATTAGAATACTCTATGTGCTTCACTTATATCTTTCGAGCTAGATAATTTTGCTCTAGTACTTCACTTATATGTTTTTAGAGCGCGGTGGTGGTTTTATTTTATAGAAATTATTGATCTCTCATGCTTCACTTATATTATTTTGAGATTCTTTTAGAACAGCATGGTAATTTGCTTTGGTTATGAAATTAGTCCTAATATGACGGGCATCCAAGATGGGTATGATAAAAACTTTCATATAGAATGCATTAAATACTATGAGAAGTTTGATACTTGATAATTGTTTTGAGATATAAAAATGGTGATATTAGAGTCATGCTAGCTGAGTAATTGTGAAATTGAGAAATACTTGTGTTGAGGTTTGCGAGTCCCGTAGCATGCACGTATGGTAACCGTTGTGTGACAAATTTGAAGCATGAGGTGTTCTTTGAGTGCCTTCCTTATGAGTGGTGGTCGGGGACAAGCGATGGTCTTTTCCTACCAATCTATCCCTCTAGGAGCATGCGTGTAGTGCTTAGTTTTGATGACTTGTAGATTTTTGCAATAAGTATGTGGGTTCTTTATGACTAATGCTGAGTTCATGGATTATACGCACTCTCACCCTTCTACCATTGCTAGCCTCTCTTGTGCTGCGCAACTTTCACCGGTACCATAAACCCACCATTTACCTTCCTCAAAACAGCCACCATACCTATCTATTATGGCATTTCCCATAGCCATTCCGAGATATATTGCCATGTAACTTTCCACCATTCCGTTTATTATGACATGCTTCATCATTGTCATATTGCCTTGCATGATCATGTAGTTGACATCGTATTTGTGGCAAAGCCACCATTCATAATTTTTTATACATGTCACTCTTGAATCATTGCACATTCCGGTACACCGCGGGAGGCATTCACATAGAGTCATATTTTGTTCTAAGTATCGAGTTGTAATTCTTGAGTTGTAAGTAAATAAAAGTGTGATGATCTTCATTATTAGAGCATTGTCCCATGTGAGGAAAGGATGATGGAGACTATGATTCCCCCACAAGTCGGGATGAGACTCTGGACGAAAAAAGAGGTCATAAAAAAGGCCCAAACAAAAAAATATAAATGAGAGAAAAAGAGAGAAGGGGCAATGTTACTATCCTTTTTCCACACTTGTGCTTCAAATTAGCACCATGATCTTCATGATAGAGAGTCTCTTATGTTGTCACTTTCATATACTAGTGGGAATTTTACATTATAGAACTTGGCTTGTATATTCCAATAATGGGCTTCCTCAAATTGCCCTAGGTCTTTGTAAGCAAGCAAGTTGGATGCACACCCACTTAGTTTATTTTGTTGAGCTTTCATACACTTATAGCTCTAGTGCATCCGTTGCATGGCAATCCCTACTGACTCACATTGATATCTATCGATGGGCATCTCCATAGCCCATTGATACACCTAGTTGATGTGAGACAATCTTCCTCCCTTTTGTCTTCTCCACAACCACCATTATATTCCACCCATAGTGCTATGTCCATGGCTTGCGCTCATATATTGCGTAAAAGTTGAAAAAGTTTGAAAATGCTAAGTATGAAACAATTGCTTGGCTTGTCATCAGGGTTGTGCATGACGGGAGCATTTTGTGTGATGGAGATGAAGCATGGCCAAACTATATGATTTTGTAGGGATGAGCTTTCTTTGGCTATGTTATTTTGAGAAGACATAATTGCTTGGTTAGTATGCTTGAAGTATTATTATTTTTATGTCAATACTAAACTTTTGTATTGAATCTTTTGGATCTGAACATTCATGCCACAATAAAGGAAATTACATTGAAAATTATGTTAGGAAGCATTCCACATAAAAAATTCTGTTTTTATCATTTACCTACTCGAGGATGAGCAGGAATTAAGCTTGGGGATGCTGATACGTCTCCAACGTATCTATAATTTTTTATTGTTCCATGCTATTATATTATCTGTTTTGGATCTTTAATGGGCTTTAATATGCACTTTTATATTATTTTTGGGACTAACCTATTAACCGGAGGCCCAGTGCCAGTTTCTGTTTTTTTGCCTATTTCAGTGTTTCGCAGAAAATGAATATCAAACGGAATCCAAACGGAACGAAACCTTTGTGAGGATGTTTCTTGGAACAAACGTCATCCAGGAGAATTGGAGTGGAAGCCAGAGACGCAACGAGGCGGCCACGAGGTAGGAGGGTGCGCCCAGAGGAGTAGGCGCGCCCCCACCCTCGTGGGCCCCTCGTAGCTCCACTGACGTACTTCTTTCGCCTATATATACTCTTATGCCCTAGAAACATCCAGGAGAGCCACGAAACCACTTTTCCAGCGCCGCAACCTTCTGTACTCGTGAGATCCCATCTGGGGACCTTCTTCGACGATCTGCTGGAGGGGGAATCGATCACGGAGGGCTTCTACATCAACACCATAGCCTCTCGATGATGTGTGAGTAGTTTACCATAGTCCTTCGGGTCCATAGTTATTAGCTAGATGGCTTCTTCTGTAGCGCCCCGGATGCAACTTTCCATATTTGTAACTCCAACTCTTGCCTTTTCTGGAGATGCGATATGAGTTTCCCTTCGTGGTTGGGTTTTTGTCTTTCATTTTGCATTTTGTCCATGTCATGCATTTCATATCATGTCATCAAGTACATCTCTTTTGGCATACGTGTTCGTCTCATGCATCTGAGCATTTTCCCCGTTGTTCGTTTTGCAATCCGACACTCCTATGTCCTCTGGCACCCCCTTTTGTCTCTTTTCGTGTGTGGGTGTTCAACGTTCTCGGAATGGACCGAGATTTGCCAAGCGGCCTTGGTACACCACCGGTAGACCGCCTGTCAAGTTTCGTGCCATTTGGAGTCCGTTTGATACTCCAACAGTTAACATGGGAACCGTAAAGGCCTCGTGTGCACCCCTCTAAAGTGGCCTACTAACCCATCCAAACCCCCTCCATCCTTTCGGCCGTTCGATCACGATCACGTGGTCGAAAACCGCACTCCATTTGGTCACTCCAAACTCCTCCTACCTATAAATATGTCCTCCCCGTCCAAAATTCACAGATGAACCCTAGCCTAGTCTCTCCTCGCGCCGCCGGACACTTCTTCCTCCGCCGCCAGACATGTCCACCCCCGCCTCCACGTCGCTCCGACCAATGATGCGCCACCACGTCATCGCCGCCGCCTCCCCCGTCCAGTCCTGCGCCGCCACATCGCCCACGCCGCCATATCCATCACGCGGGCCCACCCCGGGCCGCGCCAGGCCCGAGGGAGCCCGCGCCTCCCTGCTCCACCACCATCGCCGGGACCTCGCGCCGCCGCCTCCTTGCCGGCGCGGCCGCCCGCCGCCACCGCCGCAGCGCTCCGCCGCCTTCTCACCTCGCCGCCTCCGCCGCACCTCGTCGCCCGAGCGCCACCGCAGCTCGCCGCTCCTCGCCGTCCCCTCGCCGGATCTGCCGCCTGCCGTCGATCCCGGCCTCCCAGTCGTCCTCGAGCGCTCTTGCCGGAGCTCCATGGTGCGCCGCCGCCGCCCCGCCTCTCACTCCCGATCGGATCGGGAGGAGGACGAGGACTCAGCCCTGTGGGCCCCGCCCCGCATACGACCCATATCCAGCCTCGGCCCGCTTCCTCCAGGCCGCGCCGCCTCTCCGCTGACCTGGGCCGAAGCCCATGGTGAGCCCCTAAATTCCTCTCCCATGCGCATTATAGTAACCAGAGCCTACTCTATTTTTTTCCTTCTCTGAAAACGGCCAAGTCTTTTCTGTACACAGCATCATGGATGCATCTTTATCATGTTGTAACTTCATGTGTGCTGCTCCGTTTTGTGCGTGTAATATATCAAAATGTTCATCATGATGTGCTCTTCATTTTGTTCCATTGTGACATGCTTGTTTGAGTCCATATTGATGCCCTTATCATTGATGCAAGAGTGCTATAAAATGTTAGGTGCTGATTCTTAGCAGATTATGAGCATTTGTCATTTTTGCTACATTTGATGTGTGCTGCATATGGGTATGAGCCCTACAAGTATTTTGGTCTATTCCATGCCATCTTTACAGGGGTGTATGCCATGTATTTTTGTGATCTTTGTGGTGGCTAGCACAAGCATGCAAAGTAGCCTTCGTGATATTGGTAATTTCAGGGACTTAGGATTTTACTAAGTCATTTCCCTGCTGTTATTTTGATGCCATGTAACCATGTTGCTATAGTGAGATCCATGCTTGTTTTGAGTTGCTTCAGTAAGGATGATTTGGACATATGGTTGTGCTATATCCATCCATGCCCCTATTTGCAATTATGGAGTGCCCTAGCATGTCTTAATCTTGCTATACTTTTGCTATAAAATGTTCCTGGCAGATTGTTTACATGTTAATCAATTTTGCCATGGTTGTTGTAGTTGATCCATGCATGCTATGAACTTGCTCTTGCCTTGGTTAGCTTATTGAACATGCCATCTTGCTGATGCTATGCTTATCTTGTCATCCAATGCCTTGTGTTGAGTGAATCGAGCTCGCAAAGATGCCTTCATAACTCTGTTTTGCCATGCTCAGATTTCTGTTATGTCTGAATCTGTTAACGAAACTTACTATGTTTACATGGGTGCCATCATGTCTTCTGATCCTTTTTGGCTCATGGTCAGTAAGAGACTTTTGTTCTATGCTTTGATTAGATTCATTCCATGCCTTTTTTGCTATGTTATGTTCCTATAGCATGTTGTTAGCTTGCTCTAAACTTTGCTTCCTGATGTCATTTTTGGCATGTTAGTATTTTCACTAAGTCTGTGATGATGTTATCTTTTGCACTTTTGCCATGCTTGTTTGAACCTGCTCTTTTGTGTTTTAGCCATATCTCAGTGTTCATGTTTTGTCAAGCATCTTGAGTAGATTACTGCCATGAGGTTTGTTGCTATGTTGGAGTGCAGTAGCATAGTTTCTTGTTGCATTCTAGATGGCATCGTGCTGTTAATCGCAGAATTGTGCCATTCTTGTTTTGCTTGCCATTTGCAAACTATGCATCCGATTTCGGCGATCTTTATATCTATTTTGACTGAAATCATCTCATATTTCCAGCGGAACACTTGGTTTGCCAAGTTGATGCCTTGATCAATCTTTCCCTTCCGGGGCACACGTATGCATTGCATATCACATCCCGCATGTCATGCCATGTTTTGCATCATGTTGTTTGTGCATTGCACCGTGATTGATTGTTGGTCCTTTGCTTGTGCTCTTGCCTTGGGTAGAGCCGGGATACGAGTACGTGATCGAGGAACCTGTTGAGTATGCTTACGAGGATCAAGCTTTCGTCAACTCTGAGAACATTGCAGGCAAGATGACCATACCCTCGAAATCACTTCTATCTTTGCTTGCTAGTTGCTCGCTCTATTGCTATGTCGCGATACCTACCACTTGCTATATCATGCTTCCCACATTGCCATGTCAAGCCTCTAACCCACCTTTCCTAGCAAACCGTTGTTTGGCTATGTTACCGCTTTGCTCTGCCCCTCTTATAACGTTGCTAGTTGCAGGTGAAGATGAAGTTTGTTCCATGTTGTAACATGGATATACTGGGATATCACAATATCTCTTATTTAACTAATTCATCTATATACTTGGTAAAGGGTGGAAGGCTTGGCCTTATGCCTGGTGTTTTATTCCACTCTTTCCGCCCTAGTTTTCGTCATGCCGGTGTTATGTTCCTTGATTTTGCGTCCTTACGCGGTTGGGTGTTATGGGAACCCCTTGACAGTTCGCTTTGAATAAAACTTCTCCAGCAAGGCGCAACCTTGGTTTTACATTTTCCTAACAACCTATCACCTTCCCTTGGGTTCTGCAGACTCAAGGGTCATCTTTATTTTAACCCCCCGGGCCAGTGCTTCTCTAAGTGGTGGTCTGAACTAGAGCCCCTTGCAGCGCCACCTCGGGGAAACTTGAGGGCTGGTTTTAGTTGTACGGATTGCTCATCCGGTGTTTCCCTGAGAACGATATATGTGCAGCTCCTATCGGGATGTCGGCACATCGGGCGGCTTAGCTGGTCTTGTTTTACCATTGTCGAAATGTCTTGTAACCGGGATTCCGAGTCTGATCGGGTCTTCCCGCTAGAAGGAATATCCTTCGTTGACCATGAGAGCTTGTGATGGATTAAGTTGGGACACCCCTGCAGGGTTTTGAACTTTCAAAATCCGTGCCCGCGGTTATGGGCAGATGAGAATTTGTTAATATCCGGTTGTAGAGAACTTGACACTTAACTTAATTAAAATGCATCAACCGCGTGTGTAGCCGTGATGGTCTCTTACCGGCGGAGTCCGGGAAGTGAACATGGTTCTTGTGTTATGCTTGAACGTAAGTAGTTTCAGGATCACTTCTTGATCATTATTAGCTTCTCGACCGTGCATTGCTTCTCTTCTCGCTCTCTTTTGCGTAAGTTGGCCACCATATAATCTTAGTGCTTTGCTTAAATAGTCTTAATCTCGCGGGTGTGAGATTGCTGAGCCCTCGTGACTCACAGATACTTCCAAACAGTTGCAGGTGCCGATGATACCAGTGCAGGTGACGCAACTTAGCTCAAGTGGGAGCTCGATGAAGATCTTGATCGTTGGTTTGTTTCGTTTCCTGTTGATCAATAGTGGAGCCCAGTTGGGGCGATCGGGGATCTAGCATTTGGGGTTGTCTTTCTTTATTTGGTTCCATAGTCGGATCTTGATTGTATTCTGGTTGATGTATGTTATATTTATGTATTGTATGAAGTGGCGATTGTAAGCCAACTCTTTATCCCTTTCTTATTCAGTACATGGGATTGTGTGAAGATTACTACTCTTGCGACATGCCTACCATGCGGTTATGCCTCTAAGTCATGCTCCGACATGTGGGAGATATAAACTGCATCATTGGTGTTACATCTTCTCGCTCTTTGGTTCTCAATACAAAGTTCTCCTCGATGTTCTTCGAGATCTATTCGATGTAATATTCTTTTGCGGTGTGTTTGCCGAGATCCAATGATTTGTGAATTTATGATCAAGTTTATCTATGAACAATATTTGGTTCTTCTCTGAATTCTTATATGCATGATTTGATATCTTTGCAAGACTCTTCGAATTATCGGTTTAGTTTCGCCTACTAGATTGATCTTTCTTGCAATGGGAGAAGTGCTTAGCTTTGGGTCCAATCTTGCGTTGTCCTTTCCCAATGACAGTAGGGGCAGCAAGGCACGTATTGTATTGTTGCCATCGAGGATAAAAGGATGGGGTTTATATCATATTGCTTGAGTTTATCCCTCTGCATCATGTCATCTTGCCTAAAACATTACTCTGTTCTTATGAACTTAATACTCTAGATGCATGTTGGATAGCGGTCGATGTGTGTGATACGTCTCCAACGTATCTATAATTTTTGATTGCTCCATGCTATATTATCTACTGTTTTGGACATTATTGGGCTTTATTATCCACTTTTATATTATTTTTGGGGCTAACCTATTAACCGGAGGCCCAGCCCAGAATTGCTGTTTTTTTTGCATGTTTTAGGGTTTCGAAGAAAAGGAATATCAAACGGAGTCCAAACGGAATGAAACCTTCGGGAATGTGATTTTCTCACCGAATACAACTCAGGAGACTTGGACCCTACGTCAAGGCACGTAATAGGAGGCCACGAGGTAGGGGGCGTGCCCTACCCTACCAGGCGCGCCCCCACCCTCGTGGGCCCCCTGTTGCTCCACCAACGTACCTCTTCCTCCTATATATACCCACGTACCCCCAAACGATCAGAATAGGAGCCAAAACCCTAATTCCACCGCCGTAACTTTCTGTATCCATGAGATTCCATCTCGGGGCCTGTTCTCGAGCTCTGCCGGAGGGGGCATCGATCACGAAGGGCTTCTACATCAACACCATAGCCTCTCCGATGAAGTGTGAGTAGTTTACTTCAGACCTACGGGTCCATAGTTAGTAGCTAGATGGCTTCTTCTCTCTCTTTGGATCTCAATACAATGTTCTCCCCCTCTCTTGTGGAGATCTATTCGATGTAATCTTCTTTTGTGGTGTGTTTGTTGAGACCAATGAATTGTGGGTTTATGATCAAGTCTATCTATGAATCATATTTGAGTCATCTCTGAATTCTTTTATGTATGATTGGTTATCTTTGCAAGTCTCTTCGAATTATCAGTTTGGTTTGGCCTACTAGATTGATCTTTATTGCAATGGGAGAAGTGCTTAGCTTTGTGTTCAATCTTGCGGTGTCCTTTCCCGGTGACAGTAAGGGAAGCAAGGCACGTATTGTATTGTTGCCATCGAGGATAACAAGATGGGGTTTTCTTCATATTGCATGAGTCTATACCTCTACATCATGTCATCTTGCTTAAGGCGTTACTCTGTTTTAACTTAATACTCTAGATGCATGCTGGATAGCGGTCGATGAGTGGAGTAATAGTAGTAGATGCAGGCAGGAGTCGGTCTACTTGTCTCAGACGTGATGCCTATATACATGATTATACCTAGATATTCTCATAACTATGCTCAATTATGTCAATTGCTCAACAGTAATTTGTTCACCCACTGTAGAATACTTATGCTCTCGAGAGAAGCCACTAGTGAAACCTATGGCCCCCGGGTCTATCTTTATCATATTAATCTCCTACTTCTTAGTTATTTACTTTGCATATTTATCATAAAAATACCAAAAATATTATCTTATCATATCTATCAGATCTCACTATTGCAAGTGGCCCTATAGGGATTGACAACCCCTATTTGCGTTGGTTACGAGGATTTATTTGTTTTGTACAAGTGCGAGGGACTTGCGCGTAGCCTCCTACTGGATTGATACCTTGGTTCTCAAAAATTGAGGGAAATACTTACGCTACTTTGCTGCATCATCCCTTCCTCTTCGGGGAAAACCAACGCAGTGCTAAAAGAGGTAGCAAGAAGGATTTCTGGCGCCGTTGGCGGGGAGGTCTATGCAAAAGTCAACATACCAAGTACCCATCACATACCCTTATCTCCCACATTACATTATTTGCCATTTTCCTCTCTTTTTCCTCTCCCCCCAATTCACCCTTGCCGTTTTATTCGCCCTCTCTCTCTATCCTCCCTCTCTTTCTCTATTTGCCCCTTTTTGTCTGCTTGCTTTTTGTTTGCTTGTGTGTTAGTTTGCTTGTTTGTCGCGATCGCTCAAGATAATACTAAATTGTGTGACTTCACCAATACCAACAACAATGATTTTATTAGCACTCCGATTGCTCCTCTTACCGATGCTCAATCGTGTGAAATTCATACTGCTTTGCTGAATCTTGTCATGAAAGATCCGTTCTCCGGCCTATCTAGTGAAGATGCCGCTACCCATCTTAATAGCTTCGTTGATTTGTGTGACATGCAAAAGAAGAAAGATGTGGATAATGATATTGTTAAATTGAAGCTATTTCCTTTTTCGCTTAGAGATCGTGCTAAAGCTTGGTTTTCGTCTTTGCCTAAAAATAGTATTGATTCATGGAACAAGTGCAAAAATGCTTTTATCTCTAAGTATTTTCCTCCTGCTAAGATCATCTCTCTTAGGAATGATATTATGAACTTTAAGCAAATTGATCATGAACATGTTGCACAAGCTTGGGAGAGAATGAAATTAATGATACATAATTGCACTACTCATGGTTTAAACTTGTGGATGATTATACAAAAGTTTTATGCCGGATTGAATTTTTCTTCTAGAAATCTTTTAGATTCGGCCGCGGGAGGCACTTTTATGGAAATCACCTTAGGAGAAGCTACTAAACTCCTAGATAATATTATGGTTAATTATTCTCAATGGCATACTGAAAGATCTACTAATAAAAAGGTGCATGCGATAGAAGAAATTAATGTTTTGAGTGGAAAGATGGATGAACTTATGAAATTATTTGCTAATAAGAGTGTTTCTTCTGATCCTAATGATATGCCCTTGTCTACTTTGATTGAGACTAATAATGAATCTGTGGATGTGAATTTTGTTGGTAGGAACAATTTTGGTAACAACGCGTATAGAGGAAATTTCAACCCTAGGCCTTATCCTAGTAATTCCTCTAATAATTATGGTAATTCCTACAACAATTCTTATGGAAATTATAATAAGATGACCTCTTATTTTGAATCTAATATTAAAGAATTTATTACTCCGCAAAAGAATTTTAATGCTATGGTTAAAGAAAAATTGCTTAAGATTGATGATTTGGCTAGGAACGTTGATAGAATTGCCCTTGATGTTGATTCTTTGAAACTTAGATCTATTCCACCTAAGCATGATATCAATGAGTCTCTCAAAGCCATGAGAATTTCCATTGATGGGTGCAAAGAAAGAACCGCTAGGATGCGTGCTAAGAAAGATGCCTTTGTAAAAGCGTGTTCTTCTAGTTCCTATGAAAATAATGATGAAGATATAAAAGTTATTGATGTGTCCCCTATTAAATCTTTGTTTTGCAATACGAATCTTGATAATGATGGTACTGAATATGATCCACCTTTACCTAGAAGGCGTTCCAAGAATTCTGAATCTTTTGATCTTGATGCTAAATTTGATAAATGTGGGATTGAAGAGATTAAAACCCTAGATGTTGCTAAACCCACTATTATGGATTTCAAGGAATTTAACTATGAAAATTGCTCTTTGATTGATTGTATTTCCTTGTTGCAATCCGTGCTAAATTCTCCTCATGCTTATAGTCAAAATAAAGCGTTTACTAAACATATCGTTGATGCCTTGATGCAATCTTATGAAGAAAAACTTGAATTATAAGTTTCTATCCCTAGGAAAATTTATGATGAGTGGGAACCAACTATTAAAATTAAAATTAAAGATCATGAATGCTATGCTTTATGTGATTTGGGTGCTAGTGTTTCCACGATTCCAAAGACTTTGTGTGATTTGTTAGGTTTCCGTGATTTTGATGATTGCTCTCTAAACTTGCACCTTACGGATTCCACTATTAAGAAACCCATGGGAAGAATTAATGATGTTCTTATTGTTGCAAATAGGAATTATGTGCCCATAGATTTTATTGTTCTTGACATAGATTGCAATCCTTCATGTCCTATTATTCTTGGTAGACCTTTCCTTAGAACGATTGGTGCAATTATTGATATGAAGGAAGGAAATATTAGATTCCAATTTCCGTTAAGGAAAGGCATGGAACATTTTCCTAGAAATAAAATTAAATTACCTTATGAATCTATTATGAGAGACACTTATGGATTGCCTACCAAAGATGGCAATACCTAGATCTATTCTTGCTTGTTATGCCTAGCTAGGGGCGTTAAACGATAGCGCTTGTTGGAAGGCAACCCAATTTTATTTTTATTCCTTTATTTTTGCCCCTGCTTAGTAATAAATAAATTATTTAGCCTCTGTTTTGGTTGTGTTTTTTGAGTTTAATTAGTGTTTGTGCCAAGTAGAACCGTTGGGAAGACTTGCGGAAAGTCTTGTTGAACTTGCTGTAAAAAACAGAAACTTTAGCGCTCACGAGAACTTATGTAATTTCTATTTGGAAAGTGATATTTAGTTAATTATTTTTTAAGATTATTAATAGATAAATTCCTCACGTCCAGCAATTTATTTTACAATTTTTGGGGCTCCAGATATTGCGCTAGCTACAGATTACTACAGAGTGTTCTGTTTTTGACAGATTCTGTTTTGCGTGTGTTGTTTGCTTATTTTGATGAATCTATGGCTAGTAAAATAGTTCATGAACCATAGAGAAGTGGGAATACAGTAGGTATAACACCCATATAAATAAAGAATGAGTTCATTACAGTACTTTTAAGTGGTCTTTTGTTTTCTTTCGCTAACGGAGCTCACGAGTTTTCTACTTTAAGTTTTGTGTTGTGAAGTTTTCAAGTTTTGGGTAAAGATTTGATGGATTATTGAACAAGGAGTGGCAAAAGCCTAAGCTTGGGGATGCCCATGGCACCCCCAAGATAATCTAAGGACACCTAAAAGCCAAAGCTTGGGGATGCCCCGGAAGGCATCCCCTCTTTCGTCTACTTCTATTGGTAACTTTACTTGGAGCTATATTTTTATTTACCACATGATATGTGTTTTACTTGGAGCGTCTTGTATGATTTGAGTCTTTGCTTGTTAGTTTACCACAATCATCCTTGATGTACACACCTTTTTTAGAGAGCCATACATGATTTGGAATTTGTTAGAATACTCTATGTGCTTCGCTTATATCTTTTGAGTTATATAATTTTGCTCTAGTGCTTCACTTATATCTTTTAGAGCACGGTAGTGGATTTGTTTTATAGAAACTATTGATCTCTCATGATTCACATAGATTATTTTGAGAGTCTTAATAGCATGGTAATTTTCTTAAAATCCTAATATGCTTGGTATGCAAGATTAATAATAAAACTTTCTTATGAGTGTTATGAATACTATGATAAGTTTGATACTTGATAATTGTTTTGAGACATGGAGATGGTGATATTAAAGTCATGCTAGTTGAGTAGTTGTGAATTTGAGAAATAATTGTGTTGAAACTTGTGATTCCCGTAGCATGCACGTATGGTGAACCATTATGTGATGAAGTCGGAGCATGATTTATTTATTGATTGTCTTCCTTATGAGTGGCGGTCGAGGACGAGCGATGGTCTTTTCCAACCAATCTATCCCCCTAGGACAATGCGCGTAATACTTTGCTTCAATAACTTGTAGATTTTTTGCAATAAGTATATCGGTTCTTTATGACTAATGTTGAGTCCATGGATTATACGCACTCTCACCCTTCCACCTTTGCTAGCCTCTCTAATACCGCGCACCTTTCGCCGGTATCATACACCCACCATATACCTTCCTCAAAACAGCCACCATACCTACCTATTATGGCATTTCCATAGCCATTTCGAGATATATTGCCATGCAACTTTCGACCGTTCCGTTTATGACACACTCCATCATTGTCATATTGCTTAGCATGATCATGTAGTTGACATAGTATTTGTGGAAAAGCCACCATTTATAATTCTTTCATACTTGTCACTCATGAATCATTGCATATCCCGGTACACCGCCGGAGGCATTCATATAGAGTCATATCTTGTTCTAAGTATCAAGTTGTAATTATTGAGTTGTAACAAAAATAAAAGTGTGATGATCATCATTATTAGAGCATTGTCCCAAGTGAGGAAAGGATGATGGAGACTATGATTCCCCCGCAAGTCAGGATGAGACGCCGGATGAAAAAAAAGAGAAAGAAAAGAGGCCATAAAAAAAGAGAAAAGGCCCAAATAAAAAAATGAGAGAAAAAGAGAGAAGGGACAATGTTACCATCCTTTTACCACACTTGTGCTTCAAAGTAGCACCATGATCTTCATAGTAGAGAGTCTCTCATGTTATCACTTTCATATACTAGTGGGAATTTTTCATTATAGAACTTGGCTTGTATATTCCAATGTTGGGATTCCTCAAAATTGCCCTAGGTCTTCATGAGCAAGCAATTTGGATGCACACCCACTTAGTTTCTTTTTGAGCTTTCATATACTTATAGCTCTAGTGCATCCATTGCATGGAAATCCCTACTCACTCACATTGATATCTATTGATGGGCATCTCCATAGCCCGTTGATACGCCTAGTTGATGTGAGACTATCTTCTCCCTTTTTGTCTTCTCCACAACACCACTCTATTCCACCTATAGTGCTATGTCCATGGCTCACGCTCATCTATTGCGTGAAGATTGAAAAAGTTTTGAGAATGTCAAAAGTATGAAACAATTGTTTGGCTTGTCATCGGGGTTGTGCATGATTTAAATATTTTGTGTGGTGAAGATAGAGCATAGCCAAACTATATGATTTTGTTGGGATAACTTTCTTTAGCCATGTTATTTTGAGAAGACATAATTGCTTTGTTAGTATGCTTGAAGTATTATTATTTTCTATGTCAATATGAACTTTTGTCTTGAATCTTTCGGATCTGAATATTCATACCACAATTAAGAAGAATTACTTTAAAATTATGCCAAGTAGCACTCCGCATCAAAAATTCTGTTTTTATCATTTACCTACTTGAGGACGAGCAGGAATTAAGCTTGGGGATGCTTGATACGTCTCCAACATATCTATAATTTTTGATTGCTCCATGCTATATTATCTACTGTTTTGGACATTATTGGGCTTTATTATCCACTTTTATATTATTTTTGGGACTAACCTATTAACCGGAGGCCCAGCCCAGAATTGCTGTTTTTTGCCTGTTTCAGGGTTTCGAAGAAAAGGAATATCAAATGGAGTCCAAACATAATGAAACCTTCGGGAACATGATTTTCTCACTGAATACAACTCAGGAGACTTGGTCCCTACGTCAAGGCACATAATAGGAGGCCACGAGGTAGGGGGCGCGCCCCCACCCTCGTGGGCCCCCTGTTGCTCCACTGACGTACTTCTTCCTCCTATATATACCCACGTACCCCCAAACGATCATAATAGGAGCCAAAATCCTAATTCCACCGCTGTAACTTTCTGTATCCACGAGATCCCATCTTGGGGCCTGTTCCGGAGCTCCGCCGGAAGAGGGCCGTCATCACGGAGGGCTTCTACATCATCATGGCCTCTCCGATGAAGTGTGAGTAGTTTACCTCAGACCTTCGGGTCCATAGTTAGGAGCTAGATGGCTTCTTCTCTCTCTTTGAATCTCAACACAAAGTTCTCCCCCTCTCTTGTGGAGATCTATTCGATGTAATCTTCTTTTGCGGTGTGTTTGTTGAGACCGATGAATTGTGGGTTTATGATCAAGTCTATTTATGAATAATATTTGAATCATCTCTGAATTCTTTTATGTATGATTGCTTATCTTTGCAAGTCTCTTCGAGTTATCAGTTTGGTTTGGCCTACTAGATTGATCATTCTTGCAATGGGAGAAGTGCTTAACTTTGGGTTCAATCTTGCGGTGTCCTTTCTCGGCCGGTGATAGTAAGGGTAGCAAGGCACGTATTGTATTGTTGCCATCGAGGATAACAAGATGGGGTTTTCTTCATATTGCATGAGTCTATCCCTCTACATCATGTCATCTTGCTTAAGGCGTTACTCTGTTTTAACTTAATACTCTAGATGCATGCTGGATAGCGGTCGATGAGTGGAGTAATAGTAGTAGATGCAGGCAGGAGTCGGTCTACTTGTCTCGGACGTGATGCCTATATACATGATCATACCTAGATATTCTCATAACTATGCTCAATTCTGTCAATTGCTCAATAGTAATTTGTTCACCCACCGTAGAATACTTATGCTCTCGAGAGAAGCCACTAGTGAAACCTATGGCCCCCGAGTCTATCTTTATCATATTAATCTCCTACTACTTAGTTATTTACTTTGCCTTTATTTTACTTTGCATCTTTATCATAAAAATACCAAAAATATTATCTTGTCATATCTATCAGATCTCACTCTCGTAAGTGGCCCTATAGGGATTGACCACCCGTATTTGCGTTGGTTGCGAGGATTTATTTGTTTTGTGCAGGTGTGAGGGACTTGCGCGTAGCCTCCTACTGGATTGATACCTTGGTTCTCAAAAACTGATGGAAATACTGATGCTACTTTGCTGCATCATCCCTTCCTCTTCAGGGAAAACCAACGCAGTGCTAAAAGAGGTTGAAGTGTGGAGTAATAGTAGTAGATGCAGAATCGTTTCGGTCTACTTAACACGGACGTGATGCCTATATTTCATAATCATGCCTAGATATTCTCATAAGTATGCCCTTTTCTATCAATTGCTCGGCAGTAATTTTTTCACCCACCGTAATACATGCTATCATGAGAGAAGCCACTAGTGAAACCCATGGCCCCCTGGTCTATTTTATATCATATAAGTTTCTGATCTACAATTCTAGTTTACTATTTATTTTATTTTGCAATCTTTACTTTTCAATCTATACAACAAAAATACCAGAAATATTTAACTTATTAACTTTATCAGATCTCACTTTTGCAAGTGGCTGTGAAGGGATTGACAACCCCTTTATTGCGTTGGTTGCAAGGTTCTTGATTGTTTGTGAAGGTACTTGGTGACTTGCGTGTAGTCTCCTACTGGATTGATACCTTGGTTCTCAAAAACCGAGGGAAAAACTTATGCTACTTTGCTGCATCACCCTTTCCTCTTCAAGGGAAAACCAACGCATGCTTAAGAGGTAGCAGATCTCAAGAAGATGGGCTTCCAACGGGACTTTGACTGATCTCAGCCACCTTCGAAGAAAGTCAAGAAGGTCAAAGTTCATCATCTGGTCGCCAGCTTATATTCTTCATCACGCGAGACGGATGAAGCTGAGGACTTGAAGACACTATGGTAGGCCCTACTACAGCGGACGACCCCAACAACGTTGTCGCTCCTCCATCGACATCATGATGATATTCTTCAGGGGCGTTAGTCCTCATTTTTCGTCCCTTTTGGTCATTCGATGACAAAGGGGGAGAAATTTGAGTTAGTCTTCAAGTGGGTCTCTTATATATGGGCGTTTTTTCGTTAAGTTACAATTCTTGCTCTTCTGAGGTGTTTGCTCTGTTGAGTTGTGAACTTAAGTCTTATGATGCTCTAACTCATTTGAACTGCTTTCTGCATGCTTATTTCCTCAATTAACTTCATGCACACATGCTGAATTCGTCAGAGTCCATATTTCGTCATGCATTTCAAATTCTTCATATTATATGTCAAATGTGTGTATGAATTACAAGATATAGGGGGAGATCTCCATGATTTTACTCTACAATGTGCATTTGCTAATCAAAGCAAATTCCTCAAATATGCACATCTTCAAGGGGAGTTCTTCTATATCTTGCAATCAAATTCATCAATATCTGTATTTACACTTCATATGTTTATCCCCGTTGAAAACTTAACCTATTTTTCATCAATCAACAAAAAGCGGGAGATTGTAAGTGCATCTAGTGCCCCTTAGTGATTTTGGTGTATTGAAGACTTATAGGTTAAGGGACTAATGTGTTTGTGAGTGTACACATGTTCTATAAGTCTATGAGGAGTTTGATATTTACGATGAAAGTCGACCCCTAAAAATGAATGTCTTTAGTTGAAGACTTTGGTTTCCTTGAAGACTTTGAAAGCGAGGAAAGTGGTGTGACCTTGAAGACTTTGATATTGATGCAAGGATTATGAAGCGTGAAGACTTATGTTTTTATAGATTCATTTTCTCTTTCTTAAGTCATAGGAAACACCATACTGTTAAAGGGGGTCGAGGTAAAACTAAGGAAACACTTTCCAAGTGATGCTCATCTCAAAATCCTACACCTATCCAATCCTTTCAAGTGAAGCCATTGGAAATCTCATATAGTTCAGCCAATTTCTTCAGTCACAGAGATGAAGTTCTTCTCGTCTTTGAGGAATTTGTTTTGACTAAGGAGTTAGGAATTTGCCGGTATGGATTGCCTACAAGTGAGGAACATTATAGCCCCGAGGAATTTGAGAGCTCAAATTTCTGACTGTTCCTGTGCTATGCGCCAGCTGTCCAAAATATCCTACCCACCTAACGATCATGTCATTGAAGAGAATTTATGTCTTATCAGGTTGGGCTGCTCCCTAGGCTATAAATAGCCACCCCCTACAACCACTAGATGGTTGGCTACTCTGAGAGAAACTAACACTTATCATTGAGAGCATCCCAGCCTCCAAGGACTTTGAGCGAAAATAATCAAGTGAGGAAAACCCAAACCCAAACACCTACAACCCAAAGTGATTGAGCATCATTGAAGAGATTGTTCCTGTGTGGAACAGACGCTTATTACCTTTGAGGACCGTGCATCCTCCAAACAGTTAGTCGTCATGGTCTAGAGCATCCAAGAGGAATTGTGCATCGCCAAGTGACCTAGTCCGTGAAGGTTTGGAAGTCACCTGAAGACTTACCACGAGTGAATGGGTGAGGTCTGTGTGACCTTAGATCAAGGAGAATACGGTGAGTACTGTGTGTCTGGGATTGTGTGTCCTCAGGTTTAAAAACCTAGCCGCTCCAACCAGATGCACGACTGTCACAGTAGTTCTTCACCAAGCTACTGGTTCCATTTCCTCAACCCTTTCATTTCCTCATTCGCGTGTTGATGAAATTGATTGTTACTGTTTGAAGACATTGACTGAATACTTTCTCAATTTCCTCAATCATAATTCTTTAGTCACTTAGTCTTCAGCCTGCTTATCCTATTTACACGCTTCTTGTGCTCTGTGTATGTTTCATTTCATCATGATGACTATGATACTACTTTGTTATGCATGCACCTGAGTACTTATTCCGCTGCTTGTAGTTCGTGACTTAGGAAATTCCTCAAGTTGAATTTCCTCAGTGACGAATTTGTAAAAATCGCCTATTCACCCCCCTCTAGTCGATATAACGCACTTTCAGTTGGGCGGCTGTGCGGTCACAATTCTACCTTTTCGTGTACCGTGTTGTAAGCTAGCATATGGAAAGCAAGCTTGTTATGATGATTATTTAATTTGTAGCAACATAGGCAACACACATGAAACGAGAGGAATGCTTACGTCCAACCACAACACGGCTATGGAAGACAAGTGGTTGTTGGAATGCGAGTTCCACAACGGCGAGTAGGGCGCCGAGCAGCTAGACGTGCCAGGTTCTATGAATAGTGCAGATGGCTTGACAACGAGAGGGAGACTGTCGTTCAAGAAGTGGCCCATCGGTGAGCTATGGATGCCTCCCTGCTACCGCGTGTACTAGGATGCGTTTGGTAGCCCACATAGAGGCAAACCAGACCCACGTGAGACGAAAATGGGATGTTTGGTAGCTTGTTGCACTATTTGGCCCGCATAACACGAACCTCAAAGCACCTCTCAGCGAGGCCCGCTAGGAATGGCCGAATCGGCAGTTTCCAGCGAGTTAGGTTGAGACGAGTCACATCGAGCAAAGCAGATGGGTCCCATTACATGAGAGGAGGTTGGAGGGGTGCGACCTGCTATACAGCTTTTACGTGTTATCTTCTCCTTGACGTAGACCCCCACGGTGGCAACCACGAGGTCTGCCACGCTCCACTCCACTGACGCCATGATGTTCAGCTGCCACAATCTCCTCTGCACGGCCATGTTCACCATCACCATGCTCGGGGTCCTCCGGACCACCAGCGGCTCGCCGCCGTCCGTGGCTCGGAAGCTCCTGCCCCTCACGCCAGCGAGCAGGTCCAATTGTGTCTTAGGCCTCGATACGTCTCCAACGTATCTTTATGAAGTATGCATGCCATATTTACCTAAGTTCTACATGGTTTTGGTACACTTTTGTATGATTTCAATGGACTAACCTATTGACCTAGTGCCCAGTACCCAGTGTCAGTTCCTTTTTTTGGCTATTTTTTGTTTTCCAAAAAATCCATACCAAACAAAGTCCAAAGGCCACAAAAATTTAACGTGATTTTTTTGGAACATAAGAGACTCTCGAAGCTTCAAGGAAGGACCAGAAGACCCACGAGTGAGTCACGACCTTACCTGATACGTCTCCATCGTATCTACTTTTCCAAACACTTTTGCTCTTATTTTAGACTCTAATTTGCATGATTTGCATGAAACTAACCCGGACTGACGTTGTTTTGAGGAGAACTACCATAGTGTTGTTTTTGTGAAGAAATAAAAGTTCTCAGAATTGGATGAAACTTTTTGGAGATTTTTTATGGAATAATTAAAAAATACTGGAGCAAGGATCTACAGGAGGGGACCCACCAGCTGCCCACAAGGCAGTTGGGTGCGCCACCCCCTAGGCGCGCCCAAGTACCTTGTGGGGCCCACCTAGCTCCTCTGACCCTAATTGCAAGCCTATAAATTCCTATTTCCCAATAAAAAAGAGAAAAAGTTTCATCGTGCCTTATGATACAGAGCCGCCGCCACCTCATGTTCTTCGTTGGGAGGTAGGGATTGCACCCGTAAGATTTGCGTACGAGTGGAGCCACCCCATATCCTTACCCATCCCTTCTGAGCGTACCCATCGCCCTTACTCATAAAATTTTCCCCATATGCATTACCCGACAGGGCAGATGGGTACCCGCGGGTAAAAATACCCATGTCGGCAAATAATTAATTGGAACAATTCATAGTCATAAATAGCAACATATAATCGTAATTTACAACAAGACATCATAAACAACAACACATTTAATAAAAAATCACTTTGTCATAAAAAATTACACACCAACACAACATCACATAGTTCACAAATTCATGACAAAATGTAGATTGTAGAGATAATTTTGAGCTCATATAGATTTTAAAAGGGTACATGGGTATGTGGGTATGGCTTATACGGTCCAATACCGCGCTCGCTCTACCCGATGGGTTTCAGATTTCCCTATTTATATACCCATGGGTAACTTTTTGTACCATACCCTTACCCTAATAGGGTTTTTACCACAAGGTACGTGGGTAATGGGTACCCATTGTCATCCGTATTGGGAGACCAGATCTGGAGTCCATTCGGGGCTCCGGAGAGGGGGATTCGTCGCCATCATCATCACCAACTCTTCTTCATCGCCAATTTCATGATGCTCATCGTCGTGAGTGAGTAATTCATTCGTAGGCTTGCCGGACGGTGATGGGGTTGGATGAGATTTATCATGTAATCTATTCAATTTGTTAGGTCTTGATCCCTAATATCCACTATGTACTGAGATTGATGTTGCTATGACTTTGCTATGCTTAATGCTTGTCACTAGGGCCCGCATGTCATGATTTCAGATCTGAACACTTTATGTTCTAATGAATATATTTGAGTTCTTGATCCTATCTTGCAAGTTATACACACCTATTACATGTTATGATCTGCATACCCCAAGGTGACAACAATTGGGTTTCTTTTCGGTGATTACCGTAATTTGAGGAGTTCATGTATTCACTATGTATTAATGCTTTGTTCCGGTTCTCTATTAAAAGGAGACCTTAATATACCTTAGTTTCCTTATGGACCCCACTGCCATGGGAGGGTAGGACAAAATATGTCATGCAAGTTCTTATTATAAGCACATATGACTATATACAAAGTACATGCCTACCTTACATTGATTGATTAGATCTAGTTCTGTGTCGCTCTAGGTTGTGAATGTTATATGATGAATGTCATCCAACACAAATATCCATCACTGATCCAATGCCTATGATTTTCATATATTAATCGTTGCTAAGTTACTACTACTGTTGCTGTTACAATTGCTATAAAACTGCTAATGTTGCTGTTATCGTTATTGTTGCTACTGTTACCACTACTATCAAACTATCATATTACTGTGGAGAGAGGTGGTTTGGAGGACGAGTGGCATAAAGTTTGGAATCTCAGCCAGTTGATAGCCCTTTGGGATGTGTGTATCCTGGATTTTCAGTTGTATACTGGCACTAGTCAGCAGGAAATACAGAGGTACCGTGAGGTAGTGTATTAGCTTTCTACATGGGTCGTCGGTGGGTTGTATGACTGCACGAACATTATGTGCCTCCTCAGCACATTTAAGCTGGTATGAACAGCTCGCACTAGTTGCCTAGTCAGGGCCTAACTACTACACTAACTAGCACACCATACGATTGTAAAACAAATATAGCAAGCCATACTTTGTTTCTCTTTTTTAGTTGGCATTGTTTCTATTTCAGTAGCACACCACACATGTATGTGTGCACGATTCAAAAAGGAAAAAATGTGTGTGAAAAAACCTTCTTTCCCACATGTTTTCTGAAAGAATTTTATACATATAGAAAGTGAAAGAACGGTCATGAATTGCAAGAATAAAAGTATTCACGTATTTATAGAAAATCATGCAATTTTGAAAATTTGGTCACATATTACTAAAATACACGATGAACACTTCAAAAAATACACGCTAAATAATTTCTAGATACATGGCGTACATTTATCTAAATATGCAGTTGATTCTTTTTAAAGAATGCAATGAACATTTAAAAAAAATACATGTTGAACCTTTTGTAAATGTACGTGACGCAAAATTATAAAATGTATTACTAACATTCTTTTTGTTCACTGTTACATGTATGGTTTGGTTCATGGTAATCTCATGGCAATCGCTCGAACCAGTCATTTTTGTTTCGTGGTTCATGGTAGTCTCGTGGTGGTTCGTTCATGGTAGTCTAGGTGGGTGTATCCAGAGTAGTTCTCTAAATCATGTGAGTGGCCCGGTAGCGGTTGGGCTACCATGTAATCTGCTCTCATCTAAGTGGTTAGGTTTCTGTACCCTTTTCTCTTCATCAATATATGATAGACACGTTCATACAGATTTGAGAAAATGAATTTTATATGTGTGTTTCTTTGAATATGAAACCTTGTTATATAGTATAGTCATGTGATGAATACTACCTAGATTTCATTTTTCTTTTTGTAATTTACTAGTTCGTTAGAGGGTGATGTTTTATCTTGGTGCCACCGGTGGCACCAAATCTCAAGATGCACTGAGATACTTTCGCCTGGTGCAAATTGTGCAACCGGTCAACATGGAATTCACATTTTTACAAACTAATGACGGCTGAATGGCGAATTGCGAACAACATCTATTAGTTTATCCAAGTATAAAAAACATAAATATAAATTGCTCACTCATGAAAAAACTATATTTTGCGTGCTTCGCTGATTATTTTCATATTTTCTACGTAGATCATCATGATCATTTAAAAAATGAAAAGTTTTACTTAGTCCAACTAAACAAACAAATTCTAAAGGAAAAAATCCAAAAGAGAAAATCAAAGGGAAGTGCAGTTCATGCATGCACTGTTGTTGATGAATCAACTTAGATAAGCAATTACCCCTAAACAAGAACTTATAATTAATTATGCACCATCCACTCAAAAAAGGAAGGAATTATGCACAATGAGGCATGAGCTCGTCATGCTAGGTTGAATGTGTGGGGTGAGATGTAGAGCTTTTTTTATGTGTGATGTGCTTGCACACCAAAGGCCCATCGCGGCACTGCTTGGTACGTGATGCATATGCCGTGTATGTACAACAACGAGGAGAACTTGGGATGGGCTACTATGTAGACTTGCAGAAGTGCAGTGCACTGCGCACTCTCACAGAATACAACATAAAATAAATTAGTGGCAACCTGAATACATGCAATAAATATGGTCTATGACCTGATCACGAAGCATGTTGGTGGCCCAGATATCGAGCGCCATCAGGCATTTTTGATTACTGTAATATTGATCACTCTACTGCAGATATTTAGTTCTTCAGGTGTGGTTGAATTGATAACTCAACTGCTAATACTTGCAAATATTCTTTGGCTTCCCTTGTATCAAATCAATACATTTGGGTTGAATACTCTACCATAAAAAACTGTTGCGATCCCCTATACTTGTGGGTTATCAGTACCCCATGCGCCCTGGGTGGTACGAAGTGTCCTCTAAGCTCATGGGTCCCATGTAAGTCCTACTGGCGTCAAACCAACGCTGAAATTTCTAATAAATTGGGGAACCCCCAGAAACAAACCTAGAACTCCCATGCTGCCGCAAGCCTCTGTTCCGAAGAGATCTCATCTGGAGGCCTTTTTCGGCACCCTGTAGGAGGGGGAAACCATCACCGGAGGCCATCTTCATCATCTCGGTGGTTGCTACTTGTAAACTGCGTTGGGGTTTTTTCCCGAAAAGGAGGAGTGAAACGGTACAATAGACATAAGTATTCCCCCCAGTGAGAACCAAGGTTATTGAACCAATAGCAGAACCACGCAAATTCCCTCTTCAGCACATACACAAACAAAAGTAAATACTTGCACCCAATGCGGGCAAGAGGGTTGTCAATCCCCTTGGACTCGTTACTTGCAAGTATCAAATCTTGTATAGGTAGATAGGTAAATTGCAAAACAAAATAAAAGTAAATAAATTGCAGCAAGATATTTTTAGTATTTATAATATGGTAAAAGTAGACCCGGGGCCATTGTTTTCACTAGAGGCTTCTCTCTCGAACACATAGCATACGGTGGGTGATGTGATCACCTATTACAGGTAGGGTCATGGACCCATCACTCGGGACCCACATGGGGCCCATCATTCGGGACCCACATGGGGCCCATCATCATCATAGGTAGGTCCCTAGACCATGCCAGCATTTGGATGTGCACATTAGTAGGATCACTTGGACGGCTCTGCGGCACTCGGACAACCCCACGTCACTCGGCAGACGATCAACCACTCGGACGTACGGGACATGAAGGCGTCGTGGGAGCTGCAACGGTCGAGGGATCCTAAGTCGTCCACTAAATAGAGTTATAACTACCATTACCTCTAAATGCTGTAGTATAGACTCATTACACTAGTAACTGCCTCATTCAATGGCATTTATTACCCTGGCGGCGCGGGAGACATGGGGCTGCAGGGCACTCTATATAAGCCGCACCCCTCTTCATAGTCGGGCAAGGTTCAACTCAGTAATCCTATCTAACAAATCAAAGCAAGCCTCAGGGCACGGAACGTAGGGCTTTTACCTCTACCGAGTGAGGGGCATGAACTCGTTAAATACCGTATGTTACACCTACACAGTAGCTAGGCTCTGCCCCTTATTCATACCCCTAGTACTCATTGTTAGTATCATAACCCTGACAGTTGGCACCCACCGTGGGGCTAGGCATCTAGCAAAACTTCACGGTGTAGGTGGATTTCTTCATCATCATCATGCCAGTCGGCGGCGAAATCCGTTTTGGGACCATCTCCTTCATCGCTGACGACTCAGCGTGGCTACGCGAAGCCCTGTAGGACGTGGAGGCGTTGCCCACCCGTGGAGCGACGCACTTCTGAGCCTCCTCCTATGGAGTCCTTCTTCGACAGCCCTCGGCTCCATACCGACTGGTTGTCCATCCCACTGTTGCATGCCATCACAAGCACTCCGGGCATTCACGGCTGTGGCGTTGGATCAAGCACGCAGTCACCACTCAGGCGGCAGCGGAACAGGTGGTGGCTATCGAGTTCGATGAGCTCGCCCTCGACCTCTCAGACGGATTGCTCGATGATTCCTCGGAGGAGTCTAAGTCCGAGAGCATCGAGTCAACTGCTGAAGTTCTTATGATGGATAAATCCAAGTACCGCGTACCCCCAGGCTACCAAGAGCCCAAAGGCGATCACGTGGGTGTGTCTCACGTCAACACCAACGGCGGCTTCCCGGGGCACGAGCTGTACGTGCCTCAAGCTGTCACTCGGGAGCAGCGGGACGAACTCCGTCGCCAGAATGATCAACTCCTGAACACTCCCATCACCGAAACGACTCCTGAGCCACTAGCCATGGAGTGCCGAGCGCGATCGCCTCGAACGACTTTAGAGGGAGCTGGATGAACGTGAGCGCTGTCAACCCAGTTCCAGTCGACACAAGCATCGGCTCTATTCAAGTGACCATCCTCGTACGTATCTAGTCCTTAGTACTCCATTACAAAATATAGCAGCCACCACTCAGATCGTGGATTCCATCCAGCCCTTCGGCTCTTCGGTCGGGGAAGGGATTCGTCAGATCCAAGCACTCCTCAAAATAGCATAGTCACAGAATGCGGTGGTGTCCCCGTCTAGAGACCGGATCCATAGCGCATCCGTGCATGCGGAGACCGTCCAGTCGGCTCATAGTTCACTCAGCTCGGGAACGCGCGGAGCTACTTCCTCCTCCAGAGACCGTCGCGAAGATCGAAGACGTGACCAGGTCGTGTCGCCCAGGCGAAATAACAACTACGATCGTGCACTGATGACTCCACCCCGGGACGTCACGTACGGGCGCTAGCCCTATGATGGCAGGCGGACACACGGTAGTGATCGCAGGTTGAGTCCTACTCGTCCGTCGAGGGACGCTCGAGAGCCGCTATTCAATGCGAGATCCGTTTTTGCTGAGAATTTGGTCGATAGAGGTCGGGCCTTGCGGGAGGGCCTGGAGCACGATGTGCCGAGTGGTTCCGTACCATCAGGTCCCGAATGCTTCAGCCGTTATATATGAGCAGCTAAGATTCCCAACAAATTCAGGTTGGCCACGGGGATCAGCAATTGCACCGGCGAATCCAAGCCTGAAATTTGGTTAGAAGATTACCGAGTGGAAGTCCAGATCGGTGGCGGCAACGACAACGTGGTGATAGCCCACAAGTATAGGGGATTAGTTGTAGCCTCTTTCGAAAAGTAAGGGTGTCGAACCCAATGAGGAGCTAAAGGTAGAGAAAGTATTCCCTCGAGTTCTATTAACCACCGATACAACTCTACGCACGCTTAACGTTCGCTTTACCTAGAACAAGTATGAAACTAGAGGTACTTCATAGGTGTTGTAGGATAGGTTTGCAAGATAATAAAGAGCACGTAAATAAAAACCAGGGGTTGTTTAGATAAAGAAACAATTACGTTAGTTTAACGAGTGTGTAAAAGTGGTGGTAGGAGTTGCAAAATTGTCCCTAAGCAATTGACTACGTTACTAGACTGATAGCAAGTTTTATGTGGGAGAGGCCACTGCTAGCATGTCATCCCTTACTTGGGATTCTATGCACTTATGATTGCAACTATTAGCAAGCATCCACAACTACTAACATTCATTAACGTAAAACCCAACCATAGCATTAAGATATATTGGTCCCCCTTCAATCTTGTATGCATCAATTTCTATGCTAGGCCGAAGCTGCTATCACCCTTGCCATCCAATACATAGTCCTATCAACATACAACTAACCCTATGGTGTGATCCACACGCGCGCTCATATTATGCGCACCAAAGGACAGTAACATAACCACAAGCAAATTAAACCAATCATAGTAATTCACCAATCACCGATAGGACAACAAAAATCTACTCAAGCATCATAGGATGGCAACACATCATTCGATAATAATATGAAGCATAAAGCACCATGTTCAAGTAGAGGGTACAACGGGTTGCGGGAGAGTGGACCGCTGAATATACATGGAGGAAAGTAATGAAGATGTTGGGAAAGATGACGGAGGTGTTGGTGTAGATCGCCGTCACACGATGATTGCCCCGTCGGCGTTCCGGCGCCACCGGGAGAGAGGGGGAGAGAGCCCCCCTCCTTCTTATTCGTCCTTGACCTTCCCCCTAGATGGGAGAAGGGTTTCCCCTCTGGTCCATGGCCTCCATGGCAGCGGAGGGGCAAGAGACCCTCCAAGATTGGATCTCTCTCTCTCTGTTTCCTTCTGTTTCTGCATTCTCAGATTCTAGCCTTTCACCGTTTCTTAAATTCCCGGAGATTCGTAACTCCGATTGGGCTGAAATTTTACCATGATTTTTATCCGGTTAGCTCTCTTGCGGCCGAAGAAGGGCACCGACCGCCTTACGGGGTGGCCACAAGGGCCCAGGGCGCGCCCCCTGCCTTGTAGCCGCCTCAGGCATCGTCTCGCGTTGATTCCACTTCCCAAATTTCACATATATTCCAGAGAAATCTCTCTAAGTTTTTATCGCGTTTGGACTCCGTTTGATATGGATTTTCTGTGAAACAAAAAATATGCAACAAACAGGAACTAGCACTGGGCACTGGATCAATATGTTAGTTGTAGAAAATCATATAAATTATTGCCAAAATTATGTAAAAGTTTTAGAATATTGGCATGGAACAATAAAAAATTATAGATACGACGGAGACGTATCAACATCCCCAAGCTTAATTCCTGCTCATCCTCAAGTAGATAAATGATAAAAGAAGATAATTTTTGATGTGGAATGCTACCTAGCATAATCTTGATCATATAATCTAATCATGGCATGAATATTAAGACATGAGTGATTCAAGGCAATAGTCTATCATTTGACATAAAGACAATAATACTTCAAGCATACTAATAAAGTAATCATGTCTTCTCAAAATAACATGGGCAAAGAAAGTTATCCCTAGAAAATCATATATTCTGGCTATGCTCCATCTTCGTCACACAAAGTATTAAATCATGCACAACCTCGATGACAAGCCAAGCAATTGGTTCATACTTTTGATGTTCTCAAACTTTTTCAACTTTCACGCAATACATGAGCGCGAGCCATGGATATAGCACTATAGGTGGGATAGAATATGATGGTGGAGGTTGTGTGGAGAAGACAAGAATGGAAGAAAGTCTCACATCGATGCGGCTAATCAATGGGGTATGGAGATGCCCATCAATTGATGTCAATGCGAGTACGGATTTCCATGCAACGGATGCACTAGAGCTAGAAGTGTATGAAAGCTCAAACTGAAACTAAGTGGGTGTGCATCCAACTTGCTTGCTCATGAAGACCTCGGGCATTTGAGGAAGCCCATCATCGAAATATACAAGCCAAGTTCTATAATGAAAAATTCCCACTAGTATATGAAAGTGATAACTCAAGAGACTCTCTATATAAATAATATGGTCCTACTCTGAAGCACAAGTGTGGTAAAAGGAAAGTAACATTGCCCCTTCTCTCTTTTTCTCTCATTTTTTGGGCTCGTTGGCATCTTTTTTTATTTGGGCTTCTTTGGCCTCTTTTTTATCTGGGCTTCTTTGGCCTCTTTTATTTTGATAACCACACATGGGACAATGTTCTAATAATGATGATCATCACACTTTTATTTTACTTACAACTCAAAATTACAACTTGATACTAGAACAAGGTATGACTCTATATGAATGCCTCTGGTAGTATACCAGGATGTGCAATGATCTAGCATAGCAAAGATATCAAAAAACGGACAAGCCATGAAAGTATCATGCTAGCTATCTTATGATCGTGCAAAGCAATATGACAATGAATGCTCAAGTCATGTATATGATGATGATGAAAGTTGCATGGCAATATATCTTGGAATGGCTATGGAAATGCCATGATAGGTAGGTATGGTGGCTGTTTTGAGGAAGATATAAGGAGGCTTTTGTGTGATAGAGCATATCATATCACGGGGTTTGGATGCACCGACGAAGTTTGCACCAACTCTCGAGGTGAGAAAGGGCCATGCACGGTACCGAAGAGGCTAGCAATGATGGAAGGGTGAGAGTGTGTATAATCCATTGACTCAACATTATTCATAAAGAACTCACATACTTATTGCAAAAGTCTATTAGCTACCGAAACAAAGTACTACGTGCATGCTCCTAGAGGGATAGATTGGTAGGAAAATACCATCTCTCATCCCCGACCGCCACTCATAAGGAAGACAATCAATAAATACCTCATGCTCCAACTTCGTTACATAATGGTCCACCATACGTGCATGCTACGGGAATCACAAACTTTAACACAAGTATTCTTACCAATCCACAATTACTCACTAGCATGACTCTAATATCACCATCTTTATATCGCAAAACTATTGCAAGGAATCAAACATATCATTTTTAGTGATCTACAAGTTTTATGTAGGATTTTAAGACTAACCATGTGAATGACCAATTCCTGATAACTCCCTAAATAGATATAAGTTAAGCAAGAGAGTTTAATTCTTTCTACAAAATATATGCCCATGCTCTAACAAATATAAGTGAAGCAAAAGAGCATTCTACAAATGGCGGTTTTCTATGTGAAGAGAAACAGACAATTCAAACTTCAAATGATATAAGTGAAGCACATGAAGCATTCTATAAAGCCATACTCAAAAGATATAAGTGAAGTGCAAAGAGCATTCTATAAATCATCAAAGGACTATCTCATGCCATGGTGAATAAATGAAGAAGGAAAAATAAAAGTCACACGACGCTCCAAAATTTATGCATATCACGCGATGAATAAAAATATAGCTCCAAGTAAAATTACCGATAGTCCTTGGAAGAAACAGGGGATGCCTTCTGGGGCATCCCCAAGCTTAGTTG